>NC_053464.1:15699073-15898838 GCF_015227805.2 Hirundo rustica
GATCCCTCACCTCGCGGGGTGTCCCTGTCCCCAGGCTGGAGCCACCTCTGTGCCCGTTCCCTCTGGCTCTGGCCACCACCAGAGCCTTTGTCACACCAGTGCTGGGACAACTGTGCGAGTCCCAGCTGCAGGCAGAGCTGGAACTGGGACCCCCTGGGCGCTGAAAGACTCCTCAGCAGCCCGGTGTCCCTCCTGGGCTCTTTGGAGGCGCAGGCAGAGTTCCCTGGGCAGTGCCACCGGGGCTCTGCCTCCGCAAATAACACAGCGCTCAGGATATTCAGAGTTAAGGGGGAAGGGAGGGGGTGCAAGGAAGAAAATGGGAGTGAAGTTCCCCTCTCTGTCTTGGAGATAAGCGATGAAATCCGGCTTTGGTTGTTACGTTATTAGCACTTTGAGGACCGGGTTTTTATCTGCCTTGAACAGGATTAATACGCCATGACAAAAAGGGATGGCTTCAAAGCAGGAGAGCAGGAATCTTCTGGGCTCGGAGCTGCAAGAGCCAAAGCTGGGCTGGTGGTGGGTTATCTGTGCCCTCTGCTGACTCCTGACCTCTCCTCTGGGCTGCACTGATCCTGCTGGGATACCTTTCCCTATTTCTCCCTCCTCTCAAGAGTCCGACCCGAAGTTTCAATTACAATATTAAATTACCAGGTCACCAGAGTCAAAGTAGGCTGCCAAGTTTTTAATGATCTTCTCTTTCTTCTGGTGTGGAGTTGGTGGTTTGTTTTTTTCTTTTTTTTTTTCTTTTTCTTTCTTTTTTTTTTTTTTTTTTCAGAGCCTCCTTTCCATCTCTGCACTTTTAATTGAGACCATCTGTAATTTAACACATCACCACAGCACGCGGCGAGTTGTGTAACTGGTGCAGGGTTTTAGGAGGACTCGGTGCTCATCCTCAGGGACTGCAGCAGCTCTCCGCTGTCTTCCAGCGCCTTCCTAAGAAACCCAGAACTAATTGCCAAGACCGTTTAATCTGCTCCCTCGGGGTTTTGATTAATCACAGAGTCCTTATTTCTCATCCCTCGCCGTGCAGATGCTGAGGGTGTGGTTGTGGGGCTGGGGCTGGTGTGGGGGTGTCTGTGAGTGGAGCTGGCTGCAGGCACCAGGGCTGTCCCCAGGGCTGTCCCCAGCTCTGTCCCAGCTCTGTCCCAGCTCTGTCCCAGCTGTCCCCAGATGTCCCTAGTGCTGTCCCCAGCTCTGTCCCAGCTCTGTCCCTGCTCTGTCCCCAGCTCTGTCCCAGCTGTCCCCAGATGTCCCTAGCGCTGTCCCCAGCTCTGTCCCAGCTCTGTCCCCAGCTCTGTCCCAGCTCTGTCCCCAGCTCTGTCCCCAGCGCTGTCCCCAGCTCTGTCCCAGCTCTGTCCCCAGCTCTGTCCCCAGCTCTGTCCCCAGCTCTGTCCCCAGCTCTGTCCCAGCTCTGTCCCCAGCTCTGTCCCAGCTCTGTCCCCAGCTCTGTCCCCAGCTCTGTCCCCAGCTCTGTCCCCAGCTCTGTCCCAGCTCTGTCCCCAGCTCTGTCCCAGCTCTGTCCCCAGCTCTATCCCCAGCTCTGTCCCCAGCTCTGTCCCCAGCTCTGTCCCAGCTCTGTCCCCAGCTCTGTCCCAGCTCTGTCCCCAGCTCTGTCCCCAGCTCTGTCCCCAGCTCTGTCCCCAGCTCTGTCCCAGCTCTGTCCCAGCGCTGTCCCCAGCTCTGTCCCAGCGCTGTCCCAGCTCTGTCCCAGCTCTGTCCCAGCTCTGTCCCCAGCTCTGTCCCCAGGTGTCCCCAGGGTCCCAGCCCCGTGCAGAGGAGCTCAGAGGGGCTGCAGGGTGTCCTTGATGCCTGTCCCCGTTTGTCCCCAGCACCAGCCAAGTCTGTCCATGGGTTCTGCATCTCAGAAGCTTCTCCTCTGCCTGACCTTGGCCAGCACCTGCCCGTCCCTCCTCCAGTGCCCCCAGACCAGCAGTGCCCCTGCTTGCCGCGGCCGTGGTGGCCCCAGGGCTGTCCCCTCCAGCCCAGGGCGTCCTCCTCACGCTGCCCAGCTCCTCTCCACTGGTGGTGGTCCCTCCATAGCTGCTTTGTGCTGGGATTGCACCAGGGCAGGGGAAGCGCTGTTCCCCCAGGGGCTCTCTGGATGTTGGGGTGCTCTGCCTGCTGCTCCCAAGCAGCTTTTTGTGACCCAAGCAGTTTGGGGAGCAAGAGGAGCTGGATTTCTGCCGTGGCCTGGGCGGAGGAGCTCAGCCTCTGGCACATCCAAGGGTGGCACGGGTCCTTGTGCCAGCCAGGGCACAAACCCTGCGCTGGTGCTGCTCCCTGGAGCAGCCCCCAGCCCTGTCCCTGGAGCCTGCGTGTGGCTCTGGGCGCTGCTCTGGCACGATGAGGATCTCTCCCGATCCGGGCTCTGCTGCTGTCATGGTCCCGGTCCCCACCCACTCCTCTTCCACTGCCGGGGATGATTGATGCTCCTCATCCCGCCCGGCTCCGGTACGTTCATTGTCATGCAGAGGGTGTTGTCAGCTCGTTATGGTATTTCATGGAAAACCGCAGGCGCTTTTGGGGTGCTTTGTTCATGGAGTCCTTCTGAAAGCACGTGGCTGGCCTGGACACTCAACCCCTTCCCGTGAAAGGAGAGTCAGGGATGTCCCCGCAGGCGGAGCGGCGCCCGGCCCTGCTCCCCGCTGCTGGGGCCGCTCCTGCCCTGGGGCACGGCGTTGCCAGCAGCTCCGCTGTACCTGAGACCTGCCGGTGCCCTTGGAGCCCCTGTGACAGCAGAACGCCGCACTGCTGCTGGATGGTGCCATCCCCCGCAGAGGACGGGGCAGGGGTCCGAGCCTGCATCTCTGGGGTCCCTGCAGCCTCCCGATGCACCGGGAGCGCCGGGGCTCCCTTTTCCCCTTCTGCAGAGCTCCGTTTGCTTTGTGCTCCTTGAATTTTCCTGGTTTTTATTTTCCAATCGGGCAGGGGAGCGAGCTGGGGAGCGCCTCTCCCGCCGGCTGCAGACGCAGCGCGCTGCTCCCCGGGGCCGTGCCGGGGACCCTGAGCCCCGAGGGGTGGAACGCTCGGGGCTGGAACTGGGGGAGGATTCCGCTGCCGGCGGTTCCCTGGGCCGGGCGGGGGTACGGGCACAGCTGCGTGCGCTTTGAGCTGCCACCGCCACCACGTCCTGCCCCTCGCGGGGCCCTGGGGAGTCCCCAGGGACGGTCAGGCTCAGCCCTGCGGCCCCGGAGCTGCACAGCCCTGGCTGCTGGCTCTGTCCCCTGTCCCCTGTCCCCTGTCCCCTGTCCCCTGTCCCCCTGTCCCCTGTCCCCTGTCCCCTGTCCCCTGTCCCGGCTCAGGGCAGCAGCAACGCTGATGGAGCGTTTAAACTCTGAGCCGAGTTTCTGCCAGCCGGGGCGGGCTCGCTGATGTAAAATGAATGTCTTTGTGTCTCTGGAAAGAGCTGCAGCCCCGTGTGGGGCACGGGGCAGTGGGGAGGTGGGGCCCTTCTGCAGCGTCCTGCGCTCCCGCTCGAGGGTTGAAGCTGCCCTCTCCCGCTCCCAAAGAGCGAAGAGAAGAGTGAGGGCTCGCCTTTCCCGGAGAGCTGGGAGTTTTCCCTGTACAGCCCATGGGAGATGTGAGAAAAAAGCCTGGCTCTGGGATTTTGGGCAGGTGAGGAGCCCAAGTTAATGAGGATATTCCAACCTGCCCTTTTCATGACGGGGATTTGCACAAGGCAGGATTCCTGCTCTCCAGGCAGGCAATTCCCGATTCCCGATTCCCGATTCCCATCGCTGAGCTCCTCAGCTGGGAAGGCCTTGGGAGGGCAGGAGGAGCTGGAACACCCTTCCCTCCCTTCGAAACGGGATGTGGCACTGGCCAAGGGGGCCCTGGTCCCGCAGGCTCCAGGGGTGAGGAGAGCTGGGGCTGCTCTCAGGGGCCGGTGGGGTCCCTGCTCCGGGCGCCGCTGCCGGAGCCTCCCAGGGAGCAGAAGGGACAGTGCTGATTGCTTTTGTGATGGCTGGATGATTGTATGACTTAAAGAAAGATGCATCCCGCTGCTTTTGCTTCAGAAACCCCAGGAAAGGCAGTTTTATCTTCCTGGAGCTCGATGGCACCTCTGTGGGCGCTGGTTTGCCAGGCTGCGCCCCTCGGGCTGTGACGGAGGTTTCTGCGTCCCACTGGAGCAGGATTAACTGGGCTGGGGGAGAATCACTCCCTGGGATTGAAATCTTTTAGCTGTTCCGGCAATCAGAGCTTTCCAGAGAAACCAGCTGGGGACACCTCACAGAAGAGGAGCCTCGTGCTCTCCATGTCCCCCCTTTTCCTTAAGGATCATGTCTCTTCTTTTCTTTTCTGTAAAAAACCCAAACCGGACAGAAAAGCCTTTTCACCCTCCTTACCCCTGCACCCCCCTTCATCCTTCAGGTGGATTCTGTGGCTTCTCCTCCTCTCCTGTCCCCTCTGTCCCCTCTGTCCCCGCCCTGCTCATCCCAGTGCTGCTCTGCTGGGGCTGTGTGCCCAGTGGGGCCAACCAGCAAAATTCCAGAGTCTCCTGGGGAACGGAGGTTTCTCCTTGTTCCGTGGGGTTGCTGTGCCGTGGTGGAGCAGACACAGACCCAGGGAGGGAGGGCAGGGCCGGTTGTCCCCGGTGTCCCTGGTGTCCCTGCTGTCCCCGGTGTCCCTGCCTTTGTCCTCCAGCCTGCAGCAGCAGCTCCGTGATCCCCATCCCTGGAGCTGCTCCTGGAGCTGTCCAGAAATCCCTGTGGATCACAGCTGTCTTCTTCACTGTGTCCCTCCGGAGCTGACAGTGGGAAAACCGCCAAAGTCTGAGGAGCTGAAGATTGTTGTGCTGTAAGAACCCCAGAAAGCTTTTAACCAAAGCTGGGGATTAAATCCAAAGAGTGCGAATTTTAGCTCAGCTTCTCTCTCTGCGTGCTCTAAGTGATTAAAAGCTGTAAAGCGCTGTCAGAAATTCAGGACTTCCCCTCCTGGAGCCCTTCTTTCCCCTTATTTTATGATTACCACGCTTCAGTGCCTCTGTTTGATGTCGTGAGTGTGATTTTTTAGCATGGAATGGAAAGTCGTGGGCAGCTCTGGCTGGGGCACGTTTCAGTCGCTCACCGGGGCCGAGCTGGTGCCTCTGACCCCGGGGGTTTGCCCAGCGTAGGTGGAGCAACACAAAGCTCCCTAAAAAAGTCTTTTTCTCTCCTTTTTTTTTTTTGGTGTTATTTTGTTGCCTTCAGCTTTGCTAATCTGAACTCCAAGCTGTTTCCTAAAGCTGTTGTTCGCTGGGAAGTGGGGACGTTATCCAAAGGAGAATATCCACAGGTTGGAAGGGCGCAGCTACACACTGAGATATGCTGGAAATAATCTTTGAGCTCCCCTGATATTGGAGCCATCTGCCAAAGCTCGGCTCCATCAGCTCCCTGGGGATGGTTGAACTCCTCCCTGGCTTTGATTTTTCCATGAATCTTGCTCGAACCTTCTTCTGTCTCCGTTAACTCTCCATCTGTCTCCCTTACTTGACACGCTGTATCCGAGAGCGTTCCTGGTACTTCCAGACCTCTCCCTGGCCTGGCGGAGGGGAACAAAGGCTTCCCTGTGCTGGGAATGTGTTCTGGGAAGGGGTGGGCTCAGGAGGCATCCGAGGTGACGCCCCTGAATTATTCATCTCGCGAAGGACTCGGGAAAATTGATTATTCCCTTCTTCAGAACATTGGGACAAGGAGTTCACACAATGGAATTAGCAGCAAATGCAGATGGAGTGGAAGGCAGGGCTGCTCCCTGGGCTGCCAGGCCGGGGTCATTCCTGCAGGAAGCCGTTTGTCACGGCTCCGGGGAGGGCTGGACGCCTTCCTGCAGCTGAGGACGTTCCGTGTGGGACGTGGGGCCAATCCCACCTCGTGTGCCAGCGCGGGAGCGAGCAGGGGCACGGCAGCGTTCGTCACCGCGAGCCAGCCCTGCTCCCCCGTGTGCCAGGGCTGCCACGGCTCTGGGCTCTCCAGGACGGGCTCAGCAGGAGTTTGCCAATGGAACTTGGGCCTCTCCTGGGCTTTCATGTCCCTGGGAATGCCTGTGCTTGGGCTGGCTCCCAGGGCAGCCTGGATAAGGAGCTCAGGGCTTTGGTAAAGGGCTTTTCCCGGGCAGGAACCCTGGCCTGGGAGGGATTTTGCGTTCTGAGAGCGAATCTTCGTGCGCGGCGTTATCCTTGGGCAAAGCGCCCGAGTGTGTGAGGAGGGGGACGGCAGGGGCACGCTGCTGAGCTTGTTCACAGGCTGTAAACAGGAGAGGGGATGTCCCGCGGGAGCGAGGAGCGTGTGCAGGGCCGGGAATGCCGCTCCGGGGATCAGCGGCTGCCGGAGCCGCCGCTGCCGCAGGAATTTGCAGCCAAGTGCTGCCAGCCCTGCTCGAAGCTGGAATCCTGCAGCCCGTGCCTCTGCACCCCGGGGAGCGCCCTGAAGCGGCTGGGGCTGGGGGATGCTGCGCTGAGCTGCCCCGCAGCTCCCTGCCCCAGGACAGCCCTTCCCGCTCTGGAGCTGCAGCCAGACGTGCGTTCCGCAGCCTTCAGACGCCTGGAGCACGTCCTGATGTGGTTTTACTGATTGGCACCTTCTGGAATCTGCAGGGAACCAGCAGGGAAACGGCTCTGTGGTTTTTCTGGAGGGTTTTCGAGCAGTGGTTTAAGCCAAGACGCCTTTCTCTGTGTGTGTGTGTGTATATATATATATATATAAGCAATACTGTGTTAGCATTTTCTAGCATTTTCTCTCTTTTCAGCCTCCACAATAAGACGTTCCCTAGGGTTTGAGAATGCCCTGCTGCTGTTGTGGTTTCTTAGCTCCCAAACCCAACCTTCCAGGAGATCTTTCCTCCCAGGACTGCGTCAGGATCCCAGGGAACAGCGCTGTGAGATCTTGCCCTGATATTTTGGTGCAGATCTTTTCAGACCTGAGACACTGTGCTGTGAAAAATGTGCGTTCCAGCAAATCCCCTGGGGCTGTGGAGAGCTGCTGGGCTCGGCGCTCTGCCTCTTGCCTTCCACGGGGTTTGCAGCCTTCCCTTCTCCCGGGACAGCGATGTCTGCCCAGAGCCCTGTGATGGAGCTGGCCCCGAAGGGGAGTTTGGGGCCAGGAAATCCTCCTGCATGGTGCAGTAAGGAGTGGGAAAGGTTAATCTTTCATTCTTGTTGCGTACAAGCGACTCGGGATGTTTGTAGCCAACCAGTGGGATTTGATAACTTTATTACCCAAATAATAAGATTTACAAATTAGCTGTCTAATTAGCAACCTGGGAAAGCTGCTGCTCGTGCTGGGGTTTGTAAACTGACAAAGACACGGGCTTAAACTGCTGAAGTGTGATGACAGCAGGAGGGCACGGCAGCGGAGAGATCTCTGCAACCTCCTGGCATCCATCGGGCAGCCCACGTCAGGGAGCTGAGACCGGGGAGCTGAGGTGAGCTCCTGCTCCTGACTCGCTCTGCCGGCCCTGCTTCCCCTTGTGCGGATGGAGCACGCACCTAAGCACGGGGGAAGGGTCCCAGGGGATCCTTCTGGGGCTGGTGGAGCTTCCTGGGAAGCGGTGGATGCAAAGCCCCTCTGCTGCCAGGGGCAGAGCTCTGGGTTGCCTTGGGTGTGTAGGGAAGTGCTCTGCTTGCCCACCTTCCAGTGGATTATCCTTGCCGAAGGTTACAATCAGAATCTTGGAATGGTTTGGGTGGGAAGGGACCTTAAATCCCATCCAGTGCCCCCCCTGTCCTGGCAGGGACACCTCCCACTGTCCCAGGCTGCTCCCAGCCCCAGTGTCCAGCCTGGCCTTGGGACCAGGGATGGCCTTTAAGGTGTCCCCCCCCCAAACCGTTCCATGGCAAGCTCATCCTGGTGGCACTCTCGTTCCCTCTGCTCAGCTGGAATGGTCCCAGCTCCCCCGGGAGCTCCCAGCACAGCCCAGCCTCTGGCAGCAGCGCCCACCCCACGCCCGTGTCACTGAGCCTGCACACGCGCTCCAGGAGAAATCCCTGCTAATAGAGTTCTAATTCCTTCCTTCCTGCTTCCCAGATGCTTCTGTCTCCATATACAAATGACAGAAATGGTGAGCAATGCTTTCAAGAAAATGTTTGTTTGTTTGACTCAGAAAAGCAAGTGAGAGGTCCTGCAAGGAGAGAGCTCTTGGCAGCTGTTATGCCTCTAAAACCTTCTGGGTTTGTTTTTGTTCACAATGGAAAATGTGAAAAGGAAAATGAATTTACAGCTGCGTGTAGCAGGGCACAAAGAGGGGACTGTGAAGTTCATGGCCAGTGTCATTTGCCTTTTCCTTCTTCCTTAGGAAAACTCCCCTGCTGCTGCGCCTGGGGCCTGCTCCGTTCTTGCACAGCTCCGTTTGGCTCCTGTGCTCTGTCTCCAGACCTCAGCCCCTGCTCCTCATCTTCCAGAGGCTTTTGCTCAGTGTAACCACGGCTCTTGGGAAGAGGATGTGGAGGGTGGGAGAGCCCTGGGGCAGAGCAGAGCGCGGTGCCCAGGCTCCCCGCAGCATCAGGGCTTGTTCCCTTTGCTCCATCCCTTCCTGGGCTCCCTTGGAGCTGAGGTGTGGGAGGGGGCATGGGAGGGATGCTCGGAGCTGAGCACCCTGGGTGTGGATGCAGAGTGCAGGTGGCCAAGGCCAGAGCTGGCACCCAGGAGGTGACAGAGGTGACAGAGGTGACACGGGCTGCCAGGTGCTGCCTCTGCTCCCCAGACCTGGGGAGCCCCAGCAGTGCTGCACCTCCAGCTGCAGGGTCAGAGGGGCTGAGACCCTTGGAGGAGGATCTGGGCCATCAGTTGAAGGCACCTACAGTGACAAATGATTCTTTGCAGTCTGTCACCGAAGGTGAGGTGCTTATTTGGCATTTGGGGGGAAAAAATCAGCCTTGAAGTACAGAGCTTTGGCTGCACAAACTGCAGGAGCAGTGCTGGCAGCCTCAGGCTGGCACATGCTGGGAGGGTTTGGTGGTTCAGGGGATGGGGGTTTAGCTCTGGATGCTTCTGCTGGGAAGTCTGGGCAGCGGCACGCCGGGATCGATTTCCCTGCGCCGTTCCCAGAAGGGCAAGGCTGGCATTGACGTGTGTGAGGGGAGGAAGATGTGCGTGTCTTCTGGTCTGGCAAACGGAGGCTGGGGAGATGCTGAAGAAAAGCAGAGCTGTGGGAGGAAAATTGCCCACCTGTTCCCTTGGGTACAATCTTCCATTTTTGGCCACATGCACTTTTCAGCTCAGATACCCGCGAACGCCAGATTCTCCCTCTTTTTATTCCCGGCGGTGACCTCAGAGCGTGTGCCGCGAGTGACAATGAGCTCAGAGCGGCAGAAGCGTTCCCAGCCCTCCTCTGACGTTCGCCCAACACTTTGTTCTGCTGAGTTTTACCGAAATGCCCGCTCTGGTTGGGGAGATTCCGTAAGGTTTAAAAGCCTTCCACGCGGGTTTGCCTAAAAAGCCCTCTGGGACTGCTCAGGAGCCCGGCACGGCCGTGGTTTGCCGCGTCGCCTCTCGGCTCCCGCGGTGCCCTGACCCTGTCCTGTGTTCTCTTCGCAGTTTGCTGCTTTGTGGTGCACAAGCGCTGCCATGAGTTCGTCACCTTCTCCTGCCCCGGCGCCGACAAGGGCCCTGCCTCGGATGTAAGTACGCTCCTGTGGGGGCTGGCTGCGCCTCGCAGCCCCTGGACCAGGCGCTCCTCCAGCTTCCGCGGCCGAGGCCACCCCCGGCTTGTTGTTTCACAGAAATCTCTAATTTATGGGATGGTTTAGGTTGGAAAAGCCTCTCAGGATCAAGTCCAACCATTCCGAAGCACTTCCAAGGCCACCAGTACCCCACATCCCCACGTGCCACATCCACATGGCTTTTAAATCCCTCCAGGGGTCGGGATTCGGTAGTTGTGGGGACTCTCGGAGGTTTCTGGGGTACCTAAAACACTCAAACCACCCAATGACTTGCGCTCAGCAGAGCAGAGGGAGCACAAGGGGAGGCAGAGATCTCCCTTCGGAGCTGAGCTCTCAGCCTTGCCCCGGCATCCTTCTATCCCTCGTGTCGGAACCCCCGCCAAACCCTGGCTAGCTGAGTCCCCGCCCTTGTTTCCCCGCGGGTTTTATTTCCAGCGGCTGCCCTGGCCCGGGGGCTGCCGGCGCCGCTCAGGCCCGTCTGGCAGGTTCTGCGCCTCGCCGTGGGAACTGGCTAATTTGGGGAACTGCTGGGAGAGAGGAGCTCGAATTGGGGAAACGGCGGAGCACCACAGCTCTCACCCTTAAAAATAGAAGTGGTGGGAGCAGGCGGTGTCGCAGGCTGCGGAAGGTGGAGGCTAAACACGCACCGGCCCCAGCTGGGGCTGTGCCCTGTGCCGGCAGAGAGGGGCTGGGGGGATCGAGGCTCCCAGCACTCGGTGGGGTTTGTTCTGGGCTGGGGGCGGCTGTTCCCCCCCCGAGCCCTGCTGGCGGCGCAGACGGCCCTTCCTCCCCCGGCGCAGGACCCCGGGCGGAGGCGGCAGGGTGGCACTGCTGTCACCCACGGGACAGGAGCCCCTGAGGGTTTCCTGTGCCAGGGACGGGCAGGGGCTGCGGGTGGAGCCGTGGGCAGGAGCTGCTGCCTGCTGGGCCGCTGGGAGCATCCCTGCTCCATCTCCGGTGGATCCGTGCGGGGAGCGGGGCGCTCCGTGTGCGCGCTCAGCGCTGTCCCAGCGCCCGCAGCGCGTCGCCGGCGGGGATGGAGCCGCCGCGGAGGGCGGCGATGGCTTCGAGCTGCTCGCCTGCCCGTGACAGCCTTCGTTCCCGGCGCTTTCACTCGCCGCTGCTGGAGCGGGGCGAGGGGAGAGGGCGCGGAGCGCTGAGGGCACGGGGCTGGGGGTCCCCCGTTCCCTGGGGGCGCAGCTGGCAGCGCAGGCAGCGCGGGGTCCGCGTCCCTCCGCGGCCGTCGAAGTGGAATTGTGACAGGTCTAGCAGAGCCCGCAGCACAGCAGGGCGGCTGCGGAGGGCCCCGGCCGCTGTCGCTGTCGCTCGCTGCCGTCCCCGGGGAGCGTCAGCGCCACGGCACAGGCAGCAGACAGGTAACAGCTGCCCAGCGCTGCTAATTAATCTTTTAACACGGAACTTCTGAAAATGAAGATGGAGTGCAGTCCTTGGGACTAAGGCAGGGAGAAAATGGCCCTTTTATAGCTCTCCTTTTTTTTTTTTCTTTCTTTTAATTATTTTTTTCTTTTTTTTCTCTCTTCAGCAAAGGCCACCAGAGCCTCTCGGGTCTGTCCCCTGCCCCTCTGACACGGGGGTGTCCCTGGGGATGCAGGCAGGGCGAGCTTCCTTCCTCCTGCACTGTCAGTCTTGCTCTTACAGCAGCACAATTATATCTATAATATATCATATTTATAATTATATAATCACATCATCCTCAAGGAGCTTTGAATCAGGAGAGGAAGAACTGCTTCAGCACGTATCAAGGCTTCAGGGACGAGCCAGGGACAGGGGTCTGCTCTGGGCAGTGCAAAGCTGGAGATTCCCTCTGCTCCGTGCCTGCTGATAACCACGGAGCGAAGGCAGAGCCACCTGCGCTGCTGGCAGATCCGGTGCCACCAGGCTGCGCCGGCTGCAGGGACGAGCTGCTGCAGCTGCTGCAGCGAGCTGGAAACTCTTCCACGAATGCGAACCTCCAGTGAATCCCACAGAAAGAGGGAGTTTCATTCATTGCGGGTGTCAAGGCTGGCGGCGGCTCGTCCCTGCAGTGGGCCGGCGCTTCTGCTGAGCCGGAGAGGGAAGGGAGCAGTGCAGGGGCGCTGCAGCCCGGGCTGGGGCTTTGCTGCCAGCTGGGATCCCAGAGCTGCTCCTCCCTGTGGCCTGGACCCGGAGCCCAGGGAAAAAATGTGTTAAAGAAAAATATCTTCTAACTTCGCTCCTGGATCTCTTCATGGTGCTGGAGAATGGAGAAAACCATTTTGTACCCGTGCAGTGCTTATGGTCTGCCTGAGTGTTTACATTCTAACGACGGGGTAATTCTAATTACTGCAGCGGAGCTGTGCCCCTGCAGGTGCGGGGGGTGCTGAAGCGCTGCAGGCATTAACGCATGCAGACAGAACCCGGGGGAGCAGAGCAGAATCCCCGGAGCCCCGTGAAATGTCAGAGCCTCTGTCACTGCTGAGCGCTCCCACTCCGGGTGTTTCTGTTTGATCTGGTTGTGTCTGAGCCTCCTCGAGGAGAGCCGGCGTGTTTAACCTTGCCAAGGCTGCCGAGCAGGAGCTTCCATCTGGGAGAGAGCACTAATTACACATGATAGCGTCTCCGAGCAGGAAAAAATGAAAGATTAATTGCTTCTTGCAGCAGGGAAGGAAGCTGTAGCTGGAAGCGCTGGGGCTGCAGGCGCGGGGCTGCGTGTGTGCTGCGCAGCTCTGCAGCGCGGCAGGACGCGTGTCCCACGCTGGTGTCCCGTCTGCCCGGGGGCTGTCCCGAGGGGACAGCCAGGGAGGTGCTGCAGAGGGGCACCCAAGGGCGCTCCCTGCTCAGCTCTGCTGCTCCTCATCCCCAGCTCGGGCACTCCCGGCTCTCCTGTTGGCAGGAGAAAAAGATGGAGTGACGGAGCAGCGGGTTAGGGTTAGGATTAGTGTGAGGGGATAGGGTTAGGTTAGGGGTTAGGACTAGGATTAGGGTTAGGTTAGGGGTTAGGACTAGGATTAGGGTTAGGTCCCCCCAACAAACCAGTGTGTGACCCACAGGCAGTGTGTGACCCACAGCTGGTGTGTGACCCACAGCGAGGTCTCCAGGACCCAGAGCCAGCCTGTGGAAATGTGTTCCAGTTGGCAAACCTAATTATAGCTGGAGCTATTAGTAGAATGCATAATTATTTAAATTGTAGACAAAATAATCATTAAAATGACCTTCTTTGCATGATCCTGTTAAAGGTCATCTAATCAGGATGTGTTAATAAATACCACAGTTGCTCTGGGAAGGTATCGGGCCCGTGTAGCTACATTTCAATTTTGTCTGTGAATTGTCCCTGTTTGCGGCTTGGGGAGAGGATTTCAGGAAGGATTTCAGGGAGAATTTCTGCATGGAAAGGGCTCCACGCTGTGCCCCCAAGCCCGCTCTCACCCCACTGCTGTCCCCGAGCACAGGACCCTGATCCCTCCCCACAGCTCCCACTCCTCTGTGCTGCCCTGGCCGGCGCTCTGGCAAATCCTCACAACCTTCCTGCGACTTGCTGCTTTCTGTTGTCCCTGCTAATTAACTTCTCCAGCTCCCGTGCTGTGCCATCTGCCCCTGGGGCGAGGGCACCTGCGCGCTGCCCGGCCGGCAGCCGGTGACAGTTCCCGTGGGATGAAGATGTCTCTGCCTTGCTCCTCACCTTGGGAGGTGTTTTCCCAGCCCTGTGCAGGCAGGGCAGCAGCTCCCAGGCAGGGCTGGTCCCTGTCCCAGTCCCTGTCCATGTCCTTGTCCCTGTCGCAGTCCCTGTCCCATTCCCTGTCCCTGTCCCAGTCCCATTCCCTGCCCCAGTCCCAGTCCCAGTCCCATTCCCATTCCCTGTCCCATTCCCTGTCCCTGTCCCATTCCCTGTCCCATTCCCTGTCCCATTCCCTGTCCCATTCCCTGTCCCAGTCCCAGTCCCAGTCCCATTCCCTGTCCCTGTCCCTGTCCCATTCCCTGTCCCATTCCCTGTCCCTGTCCCTGTCCCTGTCCCTGTCCCATTCCCTGTCCCATTTCCATTCCCATTCCCAGTCCCTGTCCCTGTCCCTGTCCCTGGTGGATGCCACCTGGAGCTGTCACGCTGCCAGCGCTGGCCCAGCCTCTTGCAGTCCACGCTTTCCCTGGAGGGGCTGACAGACCCCTTGTGTCTGCTGGGAGTCGCTCCCTGCATACCGAGGGGATTTTCCTCACGGGAAATGCGGGGATCAAATGCGAGGGTTTGGGTTTCTGTCCCTGCCAGGGTTTGTGGAGTGCGGGCAGGAAGCTGTGCCTGTGCTGTATTTGCTGTTATGCTGTTTAAATCACCATGAGATTCACTTTAAAATGGTCTCTTCACATGAACTGTGCTAATTCTTCTTCAGCAGAGATAATTTAAAGCTTTCTTTGCAATGAGACGGGGAAAGCAGCAGCTTCTGATCTTGAAGGCAAAGCTCTGTGTTCTGTCAAATGCAGCCAATGTTGAGTGCAGAGGTTTCAGACGCCCTCGGCTGTCCATGTGGGTCCAGCTGCCCCTTCCTGAGTCTCTGCTGCAGGAGATTTGGAGTTCCAGTGCTCTGGGAGAGCGGTGGCAGTGGCACCTTCCACTCCCCCGGGCCCTGTCCAGCCTGGCCTTGGGATCCAGGGGCAGCGGCAGCTGCTCTGGGCACCCTGTGCCAGGGAAGGGCCCTGGCTCTGCCCGTGGCGTTTTCCAGCTCTGCTCCAAAGAAAGCTGTTCCTGCCCCGTTCCTCAGGCTGGCTCAGCGCTGCTGGGGGAGGAGAGGAGCCTTTTCTTTTCTTGGCAAACTTCTTTTTAACCATCCTCGTTTTAAGTCTCAGCATCTGCATGCGCAGTGTTCTCGTCAGTCCTGTCTCCGAGGTACAAAAATAATCTCTGCACAGCGACTTCAGCCTCGCTCAGGAGCGCTCCCCACAGCTGCCGGTTCCTGGCACGTTCTGGTCAAGGTGACACGAGCCCCTGCCCTCTGCTCCCTCACCTCTGGCTCTGGGGGTCTCTCCAGAGCCGGGGTGGGGCAGGAGGTGAGGCCCCGCTCTGGGCAGGGGCTGCTGGCCTGGGGAGCCCAGCCCGCTCTGGCACTTGGCTTTTCCAGCTCCGGCTTCCCGAACTCTGGGCTCCAGTGGGAATCCAGCATCCTTGGCGTGGAGTGGGAGCTGTCTCCCTTTGCACAAAGCCTGTTTTTATGAATGACTGGCGCTCTCCCTTGCCCGTTTCTGGAAGGCAGCGCTCGGGGCGATCCCTGCGCTGTCACGCGCTGCCACCCGGCTTCTCCCAGAGCTGCCCCCGTGAGCCCTGCCCCTGCCTGTGCCAGGGAAACTGAGGCAGGGGGTGCAGGTGCTGTGCCTGGGGCTCTGCGGGATGCAGGGCTGGGCAGCCAGAGACCTCCTCTCTCCCAGGACCCTGGCGAGGGAATCAGGATCACAGCAGGGCTTGGGTTGGAACTTTCCAGGCCATGCCAAGGTCGAGTCCTGGCTGCCTCTTGGCCGCCTGCCCCGAGTTTCAGGGGGGGAAACTCCCCCACCTCCTGTTCTAGCCTGAAATCCAGGCCTGGTTTCTCTGCTCTCTTACGAATGTCTGAGAAATGCAGAGTGCTTTCAGACCTACAGTGCCACCGACCGCACTGCCTGCCCGGGGTGTCCAGCAGACAGGCTGATAGCGACCCTGACCCCTCAGCCCTCCGGTGCCCCTCTGCCGGCTGGAGCCACGCTGGGAGCTGTGTCTGGGAGCCGTTTCCTTGGGTAAAATGTGAGATATTTCCAGTTTTGGTGCCTTGGCCGAAGCCCGTACCCGATCCCTGGCACGGCACAGACCGAGTCCAAGGAGGCTCTGCTGGTTTTCCCCCTCCCGGGGGCTGTTGGGGTTATCTGTGGTGCTGAGCAGTAAAGCAGAATGCAGGTGATTAATGCAGCTGGAAGCTCCAGTGCAACAGTTCTGGGAAATTAATTTCAGGGGGATGGAATGTATTGGTGGTGATGTTATAGCTCGCTTCTGATTCCACTCTTTATTTATTTACTCCGCTCTCAGTGCCCTGAAAAGGTGTCTTTGCTAATGCCTGGGCAGCTTTCCAGGCCATTAAGAAGCTGCTCGGCTCGAATGACAGAGCTGGGAGCTCAGCCTCATCCCTAACCCTTAAGCAATTAACCTGAGATGAAATCAAGCTGCTCCGTGCTGGAACCTTCCCCCTTGCCTGTGCTGTTCCCGGGTGTGCGGAGCCCCAGCAGCTTCCTCTGCCCAGCCCCGCTGCTCCAGGCTCCTCTGAGCTCCCCAAAGTGTCCCCTCTTGCATGGAACGTGCCAAGAAATGCCAAATTTCTGTTCCCGGGCTTGGTTCTGTCTCCCCGTTGAGAAGCTGTTTCTTCTGGAAGTTTTCCCTGGCACAGGGAGCCCAGAGCAGCTGTGGCTGCCCCGGATCCCTGGCAGTGTCCCAGGCCAGGCTGGGCAGGGCTTGGAGCGGGGTGCCCGTGGCACTGGGTGGGATTTAAGCTCCCTTCCAGCCCAAACCATTCTGGGATTCCACGATTTGGGTTTGTTTGGCTCTAACTCCTGTTGACCCTTGCTGGAGCCCAGGAGTTTTCCCAGCGTCTGCACAAGGGATAAAAGGATAAACTGGGCTCTGCACCCTCTGCTGCTGGGCAAAAATCTGTCCTTGCTCTTACGAAAGCTCAAAATATTGAAGTATCCCCTAAGCAGCTTGAATGCCTGGGAGTGTGAGGGGAGGGCTGGCACCAGAGCACAGGAGATGTTTCCCGGGCAGGCTTAATATAGATGGGATCACGGGTGGCTTTTCCTGCTCTGCGTGGAAGCTGGGCAGCGTCCAGCCCTTCTGTTGGTTCGTACCTACCAATTTCACCCGGTGTTCTCCATGCTAGGACCGAGTTACTGAAAAACAGAGAATCCCCAGCCAAGCCAGTGCATTGCTTTTTCATTGTTATGGCAACACAGACGAAGAGGAATAAAGCTGGATCCTGGTGGCTGCTGGAAAAGGTCCCCACAGGCCGGTGGCACTTGACTCAAGTCCATTAGCGGCACCTCCGGAGCCAGCTGGCCCTTGGAACGGGGAGAGCAGGGCTGCCTTGCCAATACCCGATGCAAGTTCATAATCTTTGTCCTTTGTTTTCCTCCCAGGATCCCCGGAGCAAGCACAAATTTAAAATCCACACGTACTCCAGCCCCACCTTCTGCGACCACTGCGGCTCGTTGCTGTACGGGCTCATTCACCAGGGGATGAAATGTGACAGTAAGTGACTGATGGAGGGGGGGCTCTGGCTCAGGCACCCCCGGGGGTGGGGCTCAGGCGCCCCAGGGCGCTGGGCTGCAGCCCAGAGCCTGTGTCCTCTGCCAGCGGTGTGCAGCTGCAGGGCTCTGAGTGCCCGAGGGGCACCGCCTCGCCCGCTGCGGGGAGCCCCCGGGGCTGCTGCAGGGACAGGGGAGGGAAAGGCCTCGGCTCGGGGGGATCCTCCCTGCATCCCTGCATCCCTGCATCCCTGTGCAGCAGCATCCCCACATCCCTTTGTCTGGCGTCCCCGCACCCCTGCCGCAGCAGCAGCAGCATCCCCCCGAACTCCCTCTCCAGAAGCACCCCCACGGCGGCATTCCCTGCAGCGGCATTCCCTGCAGCGGCATTCCCTGCAGCGGCATTCTGTGCAGCGGCATCGCCTGCAGCGGCATCCCCTGCAGCGGCATTCCCTGCAGCGGCATTCCCTGCAGCGGCATCCCCTGCAGCGGCATTCCCTGCAGCGGCATTCCCTGCAGCGGCATTCCCTGCAGCGGCATCCCCTGCAGCGGCATCCCCTGCAGCGGCATCCCCTGCAGCGGCATCCCCTGCCCCGCAGCCTGGGCGCAGCATCGCCGCCCGCGCCCCGCTCCGCAGCGCTGGCTCCCAGTGACACCCCGTGGCCGCGGCCCCGCGGTGCCGCCGCCTCTCCCGGAGCCGCGCAGCGCCGAGAGAGCGGGGGGCGGGAGCGCGGGGAGGGATGGGATCGGCGGCTTCCCGAATTAATCCCGTGTGCTCCTATTTAAGGGGAGCGGGGCGCGCAGCCTGTGCCGGCGCTGGCGGAGGGAGCGGCGAGCTTGGCTGCTCCTCGCTCAGGGATGGGGGAGCCGGGCTGTCTGGGAACCGCAAATTCCTTAGAGCCTTGGGAGCGCTGCCAAGGGGAAGTGAACTGCTCTGGAACGTAAATGCAGATCTATGGATCTTTATATACAGACGGATCTTTACGCCTCTCTGTGGTTATACAGATACACAGGTGATTTTTAGCGCCCCTGTTGGGCTCTTGGTGGATCCAGCCGAGCACCCCGGGCATTTTAACGAGGCAGCAGAATTCCAGCAGTTGCACAGGGGCCCAGAGCCCTGGGGTCTGTCAGGAAGGACCCAGAGCTGCTGGCAGTGGGTTCTGAGTTCACAGGGGCACAAAGCCCTGGGGTCTGTCAGGGAGGACCCAGAGCTGCTGGCAGTGGGTTCTGAGTTCACAGGGGCCCAGAGCCCTGGGGTCTGTCAGGCAGGGAGGACCCAGTGCTGCTGGCAGTGGGTTCTGTGCCCAGCTCTGCCGAGTCTCCCGCCGCCCTTGAGGATCCACTGGCTCTGTGTCCACCCCAGCGCCCCTCCCACCGGCCCGGTTTAGCCCGCGGGCAGGGTGGCAGGGCGTCCCCGTCCCCTCCCCGGAGGCCTGGCGGGGTGCGGGGTGCTGAGTGTCCCCTCCTGTCGCACAGCCTGCATGATGAACGTGCACAAGCGCTGCGTGATGAACGTGCCCAGCCTGTGCGGGACGGACCACACGGAGCGCCGGGGCCGCATCTACATCCGCGCCGACATCGACAAGGACGTGCTCACCGTCGTAGGTATGGGCTGAGAACAACCGGTAAGATCGCGGACAAAGAGCCTCTAACTAGCTGAAGTCAGAAAGTGGAATGATTATTTTCGATGTCGGGTGGCACAGGAGTGATCTCCTGAAGCCGTGCCCGCGCATTCCAAGGCTCTTTGCCCTCTGCTCGTTTCCCAAAGTCTTACACATACACAATGCTCATAAATGTGCATAATCCCAGCACCACCCACTCCCACTCTGTATCAAAATGAGGTTAAAAGTCCTTTACACGCCTAGTTCTTCTCTTGAATTGGATCTGTGGTCTTGAAGGATGAAGTCAGGAAAGTCTTCGTCGCAGTGACCTTTCTGCCTTCGTGCTGCTGGCAGGCCCTCGTGACCTTTTGGCACTATCCAGTCCCTCCTGTTTGTGGTCAGTCAGCATTGAGTCCAGGCGCAGGTCACATCCCATTGGTTTCCATTTGTCATCACGATGCTCCAGCTATTTCATTTATTTCTATAAACACAACTAAAACAAGCGCATGACACCAAGAAAGGCATCACCTAGCTCTAGCTTGAGCCTCCAATAATCATTAACTTATCTTTTGTTTTTCCTAGCTTGCATCCTAATCGATATAAATTGCTTCTAACGCTTGGCTAAAATCTTATCTCTCTAAAATGGGGATGGAGGTGCGTGTGTTCCCGGGCTGCCCGGGGAGGGCAGTGCCCGCTGGCAGTGCCCAGCAGCCCCAGCAAGGCAGGACAAGGCTCTGAGCCTCCTCCAGGCAAAGCCTGGCTCCGGCTCCGGGGCTCCGTGTGTTGATGGCGCTTCCAGCCACAGACTTCTCAAAGCGGATTTTGTGAACGACGTAAAATTTCAGCCTCTGCAGGGAGGGTGTGGTTTGTGGCAGGGAGCAGGATTATCCCAACTCCAGAGCCTTTTGCCACCCGGAATTTGAGTTCCCAGAAGATGTCCCCACGCTTCCCCCGTGGCCTACAAGCACCCCAGGGAACACGGAGCCGGTTCTTGCGGAGCCTCTCGTCCCCAGCACGGGGCCGCCAGACCGAGCTGCGGCTCCGGGGGCCGGTGGAGCGGTGCCAGCGGGATCGGGGGCAGTGGGTGCTGCCTGTGGGCACGGCAGTGCCAGTCCCTGCGGGTCTGTGTGCCGTGCCGAGCTGTGCCGTGCCGAGCTGTGCCATGCCGTGCTGTGCCGTGCCGTGCCGAGCTGTGCCGTGCAGTGCCGAGCTGTGCCGTGCAGTGCCGAGCTGTGCCATGCCGTGCTGTGCCGAGCTGTGCTGTGCCGTGCCGGAGGCTCCTGCCCACACGGGGTGACCGGGCAGCTCCGGGAGCTGCGGCTCCGCAGGGGCGGCCGAGCTGTCGCGGTTATTCCCGGATGAGTCAGAGCCAGGGGTGTGAAGTGCCCCTCTGTGCCCCTGCGGTGGGGAGCCCGGGCTGGGGCACCCACGGCAACGCCGGATCCTTCTCCATCGTGCCAGCGCCCTCGGCCGGCTCCCGCGGGAGTCTGGATTGCCGCATCCTGCCACAGGCAGCGACATCCCAGGCTTGGAGTCTGTGGGACGGGGCTGGCTCTGGGGGATCCCGTGGTGCTCTCCCCCGGAGTGTTCTCAGGAAAAATATCAAGTTGTTGGAAACGTTGGTGAAAAACTGAAGGAAGCTGTGGAGGACTTTATAATTTTGTTGTTGTTGTTGTATTTGCCATTAAAGGAGAGGCTCAGTGAACCAGGCAGAGCCGTGTTTGCAGAAGTCCTGCTTCCCAGGCACCTTTCTGAGGGTTGGACTCGGTGATCCTGGGGTTTTTTTCGGAGCTCAGTGACCCTGCAGCCCCCCTCGATGGCAGCGGGGCGCAGCTCTCCGCCGCTGCTGGCACCACGGGCTCCCTGTGCCGTGTTCCCACCGCCCCGCAGGAGCTCCCCAGCCCTTCTGTGCAGCTGCATCCTCTTTCAGCTGGCTTTCAGAGGCTGTTTTATTTCTGGCCCGTTCTGGAGGTGTTGGTGAAAACGTGTCAGCTGCTGGCTTTTCCAGGAAGGAAGGGAAGCGTGCTGAGCTCTCCAGCTCTGCCACGGGGGAGTGGGAGTGCTCTGGGAGAGCAGAGCTGGGCACTGGGGAGCCCAGATGGCCCCAGAGCACAAGTGGGCACGCAGCCCTCGGGAGATGGAGCCGCCCAACGCCGTGCTGAGGGAGCAGCTGCGTCCTGGGGCAGCTCTGGGCCCTCACAACGGGGACAGCGAGGGGCTGGAGCCTGGCCAGGGAAGGGGACGGGGCTGGGGAGGGAATGGAGCCCCAGGAGAGGCTGAGGGAGCTGGGAAGGGGCTGAGCCTGGAGAAAATGGGGATCGGGGGGACTTTGTGGCTCTGCACAAGTCCCTGACAGGAGGGGACAGCCGGGGGGATTTGGGATCTACTGCCAGGGAACAGGGACAGGAGGAGAAGGAACGGCCTCAGCCTGGGCCAGGGGAGCTCAGGGTGGAGATTTGGAAGGGTTTCCTCCTGGAAATGCTGCCCAGCCTTGGCACAGCTGCCCAGGGAGGTTTGGAGTCCCCCTCGCTGGAGGGATTTCAGAGCCCGGTGGATGTGGCACCTGGGGACGGGGGTCACTGGTGGCCGTGGCCGTGCCGGAGCAGCGGCCGGTCTGGATGGGCTCAGAGGAATTTCCCGAGCCAAACAATTCCCGCATCGCAGGAGCCGCCCCGGTGCGCTGCGGGGGCACACTGGGGCACCGGGGGGGAGGCAGAGCCGGGCTGCTCCGAGCAGATTGCCCGTGGGAAATGCCCTTCCCACGTTTTCTGCAGGAATCCCAGCGCGGGGGGCGGAGGGGGCCGGAGCAGCCCCCGAGCCTGGCTGAGCCCGGGGCTGGTCCTGCTGCTCGGGAACAGGGGCAGCGGGGATGGGGGAGAGCTTCTCGCTGCCCCACCGGCCGGGGGACGCTTGCCCAGGAATTTGGGGAGCTTCCCCGCGGCCCGAGCATCCCGGCCGCGCCGAGGGGAGGGTGCCCGGCGCGGGGGCAGCCGGCAGGGCCGGTGCCTGCAGGCGGCAGCACGGGCACGGCCAGCGCCGCTTCGGTTTCCCTGTCGAGCCGGCAAAGCCGACTGCGATCTGCCGTGCGCTCTTCAGCTCTGCGCTTTTCTCTTCCCTTACTCTGATTTTTTTTTTTTTTTTTTTTCCCTTCTCTTTGTAAAGCCAGTCTTTCCCTCCCGGTGGAAAACGCGGGTTTTCACAGAATCATTGAGTCCTGGGATGGTTTGGATTGGAAGGGACCTTAAAATTCACCTCTGAAGCTCATGGGCAGGGAGACCTTCGACTATCCCAGGGTGCTGCAAGCCAACCTGGGCACTGCCAGGGGCAGCCACAGCTGCTCCGGGCACCCTGTGCCAGGGCTGCCCACCCTCCAGGGAGGAATTCCTCCCCGATATTCCGAATGTGGGCAGTGTCTCTGAGGCCCGGGTGCAGGGCAGCGCCTGGCTGCTGCGGGACAGGAGCAAACACACCTTCGCAGTCCCTGTCCTGCTCTGGGCTGTGATCAAGTGTCTGATTAGTGGGATAAAGCAGGAAATCACAGCAAACGAACGCGGCATCGAGCACTGCACAGCTCTGCTTCCCTAACAGCAAAGCTCCCGGTGCAGATCATGTGAGCCTGTCATATTTAGGGCCATGAGCATCTGGGAAATGGAGGGCTGGGAGGATGTGAGGGCCGGGAGCTGTGCAGAGGGCTCCGTGCTCCCCTCCAGAGCCAGCCCTTCCCACCGCGTTCCAGTGGGAGCTGTGTCTGTCCTGTCAGCCCCCCACTGCTCCTGCGTGGCCCCTGGGGCAGCGCTGCGGTACAGGGAGGCACAACGGGGTACAAAGCTGGAAAGGGGTCGAGGCGGAGCTGCAGGGTGGATGCTGTGGGGTCAGGTGTGTGTGGGCAGCGGGCAGTGTGTCCTTTGCCCCTGTGTCTGTGCTCCTGCCTGAACCAGCTCGGGTTCCCTGCTCTCCCTGGGGAATTTCCTTGGTGTTCCCGCTGGATCCTGCCCGGTCGGAGCCCCCCTGGCAGCCCTGAGCCGGGACCGGAGCTTCCCCATCCACCGGCCTGACGAGGGAAAACAGTGACCAAAACTGAAACCAATCATGCTGATCAGATGAACGAGCTGGAAGTGCGTTAATTAATAATCACCGGCCCGGGCAGATGCAGCCGTAACGGGTCCTGCGCCGTTCCCATTGTATGAGCGTGTGCAAATACATTCCCGTGGGGGCATTAATGGAATGTTTGAGCTCACGAGGGTGTTAATGCCGGTGCCGGGGTGGGGCTGCCCCTGCCCGGGGGCGCTGGTGCTGCTGCCGGTCAGCCTGAGAGCCCTCCCCTGTCCAAAATCCCATCCGAGCGCCGTGGAGCCGAGGGCCGGGAGAGGTGATGGGCTGGGCTGAGCGGCTGGAGCTCCGACCTGGCGGAGAGCCAGCCTTTGGAAGGGTTTCTCGCAGATCCATAGAATCCTGGAATGGTTTGCTTTAAAGACGATCCAGCTCCGAGCCCTTGCCGTGGGCAGGGGCACCTTCCACGATTCCAGGCTGCTCCAAGCCTTGGACCCTTCCCGGGCTGTGACAGCCAGGGTTTCCCTGGGCAGCCTGTGCCGGGGCCTTCCCTTCGGAGGGCACGGAGGAGGGGCAGGATGTGAGAGCCCCGGGAGCCGCAGGACAGCGGGCAGGAGCGCGTTCGGTTTGCTGCGGGTTTCTTGGTGATTTCACATCGAAGGGAGCCCCGCGTGGCAGATTTAGGGAATCGCTTGCTGGGGTTTGTTTATCCGGTGTTATCCATCTCGCCTTTCCTTGAGGCGCTGCGAGCCGGGGAAAAGGCTTTGCCCTGCTCTCAGAGCCGCGGGGAGCTCCTGGCCCTGACCTCCGCGCTGGCTCCTGCTCCGGGCGTGTGGCAGACCGGGGTTGATTCCCATCTTTTCCATGGCTGCTGGGGGCGTCTCCTCCCGAGCTCCACAGCCGCGGAGAGATTCAGAGATGTTGTGCGAGCCGTTATTGAGAAGCTGTTGCAAACTGTGCGGAATAAATTATTCAAATGTCATTCACCCAGCTCTGCCTGCCCTGGCCCTGCCGGTGACAGCTCCGTGTCCTTGCTGGCACGGGAATTGCGTGGAGGAGGAGGGCACTGCCCCCCTGAACCTCCCACTCCAGAGGTGTCCAGGACTCTCCAGCACCTCGTCCTGACCGTGGCCTGAGCCCGCAGCGGCATCTCCTTGGCCACACTCGGTACCCAGAGTGATTTAGGGCTCGCTTTATATGGGATCATAATATTCTTACTCATCACTGTTAGTAATGAAGTTACCGCTTCTTAATGATGCACAAAACTGTCAGGATATGAGAGATGTAAAACTATTTTACATCAAATTTAGCTGTCAAATAAATGGCATAAACGTTGGCGAGCAGCGCATCTCCCCTGCCGTGAGGTATCGCTGCCGTGCCGCTCCAGGTTTTTATTTTTCCTTCGCTTAATTGTTGATTTCTGCTTGAAAAGTCAGGAAGTTTCTTAAGGTCAAGCAGAAGCATTTCAGGTTTTTTATAAATGAATAGATAAAATTATTCCCATTAATGAAATTTTGAGGTCTGCACGCTGAGATAATAACACGAGGTAATCAAATCTCATGCTTCAGGGCATAAACTGATTAACTGCGAGGGCCAGGAACGACTTCTCCTGTTCCCTGAAGAAGCGAAGGGCGGCCTGATAAACAACAGGGGTTGTTCATTAGTCTCCAGAGGTGCTGTGCTGGCTGCTGGGACAGTGAAACGCAGGGCAGAGCGGAGCCGTGTGACATCATTGCAGCGAGGGGACACCGGCCGTGTGACAGCCCAGAGCCTCTTCCAGCCCTGGGCTCCTTCAGCTGCTCACTTGGGGGGTCCTGGGGCGTTTCTGCTCACGGGGCAGGAGCAGGGTGAGGTCAGTGAGGACCGTCCTCCTCCCCTGCCCTGGTGCCCGCTCCTGGGACTGCCCACGGGCTGTGCCCCCTTCCCCGGGGCTCCCACGGGTGCTGCAGGGGGGCAGGGGCGCTGAAAACACCTTTTCACCGTCATTTCAAAGCCAGGAGGGGGATAAGGGGCAGGAAGAGCTCGGGGGGTGTGGAGAGGCCCCGGTCCAGCAGGGCACCGGGAGCATCGTTCCCCGCGCCGCGGTGACACCGGGGGCGCACAGGGAGCCCCGGGGCGGTGGCACCGCGTGGGCTTTAGGGTCCCTTCCAACCCCAGAGTCGGTGATTCTGTGACAGCATCCCCGGCCGGGTCACTCGTGAGTGATGAAGCCGGAGGGGCCGCGGGGCCGGGGCTGCTGCAGCGGCTGCCCCGGAGCGCAGAGCTGCGGGCGGATGGGGCAGCGGCACTCCCGGCAGCCTCACACCGCTCCCGGGCAGCCTCACACCGCTCCCGGGCAGCCTCACACCGCTCCCGGGCAGCCTCACACCGCTCCCGGGCAGCCTCACACCGCTCCCGGGCAGCCTCACACCGCTCCCCTGCTCACACCGCTCCCCGGCAGCCTCACACCGCTCCCGGGCAGCCTCACACCGCTCCCCTGCTCACACCGCTCCTGGGCTCACACCGCTCCCCGGGCAGCCTCACACCGCTCCCGGGCAGCCTCACACCGCTCCCCTGCTCACACCGCTCCCGGGCAGCCTCACACCGCTCCCGGGCAGCCTCACACCGCTCCCGGGCAGCCTCACACCGCTCCCCGGCAGCCTCACACCGCTCCCGGGCAGCCTCACACCGCTTCCCTGCTCACACCGCTCCCGGGCAGCCTCACACCGCTCCCGGGCAGCCTCACACCGCTCCCCTGCTCACAGCTGCTGTCAGCGCCGTCACGTTTGATAAATGAGCTCGTTTATGAACGCAGGGCTGAATTTTGGCGGCCAGTTCGATTCCGTGGGGCTGGGAACTGGGCAGTGCTCCGGGAGGACAGACATGGAAGGCAGCTTTGGGGGCATTGATTCGCTTTTCAAAACTCTCTAGTTCCCAGCCTGATCAGAAATTCCTTACTGGTGAGCTGGGAACTGGGCAATTGGGTTAGCTCTTCTGACCCTGAAAGAACCTTCTGACATCCTGCGGTGCTGCACACGCAGCTGGAGTTCTCTCCTCCTTTTTGTGGGACGAGGGGCTGAAGCTGAGCCCCCCAAGAGCTGCTGGTGGGCCCTGCTGGGATTTCAGGCTGTTCCAAACACGGCAGGACCCTCTGTGCCTGATCCCTGGGCTGTGTGCACACCTCGCCTCTGCTCTGGCCGCCCTTGCACGCAGCTTTTCCCCAGGTTACGGCTCAGCTCCCTCTTGACCCGTCTCTGATATCTCTGCTCAGCCTGGAGGAAGATAAGATCCTTCCCCTGGCAGACAGACCCTTCTGGACTTCATCTGGGCGAAGGGGCTCAGCTCAGCCTGGCTGTATTTAATCTGGCCGAGCTGCAATCCAATTAGAAGCAGCTGAGTCACCTCAGGTTTGCTCTTCCCGCTCTGCCCCTGCTTCCCGGAGGAGATGCTGGCCCCGGAGCAGCGGTGATGCTGCCCAGAGGGCCAGGGTGGTGCCCGGGGGCATCCCCCAGCGCCCAGGGCGCGGCAGAGGCTCCGAGGAGGGGCTGGGTGCTGGATGTGGCCGCTGCTCCGGTGCCTCTGGGCCCCTGCTCCCACCACCCTTGCGCCGCTGTCCCCGCTCCTCGAGGGAAGCTCCATCCCCAGGTCCCACCAATCAGTGCAATCCTGCTTCCCGAGGGGCAAGAGGAAACAAATCAGCTTTAAACTGCTTAAAACCGAGAGCAAACAACAAATCAGCCTGTCAGAGAGTAAAAATAATCTCCTGAGTCGACCCTGCAGCCTCCCCCATCCACGAGAGCGGCGTTTGCTCGGCGTTAATTATGTCGTTCCTCATGTAATGCCCATGTCTGCACGGATCCAGTCTAACTCTGCTTTGAATCACTATTTTCACACTTGCTCTTGGCACGCAGGGAAGTTGTCAGTTGTTGGGTATTTTTATAGCTGGAATACTGAATTTAATCCTTTTTTCTCTCCCCCAGTAAGAGATGCTAAAAACCTAGTTCCTATGGACCCTAACGGCTTGTCAGATCCCTACGTGAAGCTTAAACTAATCCCTGACCCCAAAAACGAAAGCAAACAGAAGACCAAAACTATCAAGTGCTCCCTGAATCCTGAGTGGAACGAGACATTTAAGTTGTAAGTACAAGCAAAACGTTTAAATTTGTAAAGCGAATTTTCTCGCCACCGAGAGTTAATGCGACTTTATTTGCTCCGCTTTAATCATTCATCTGATTTTACTACTGGGCTGATTCAGCTGAGGAATGATTCTTTTTGCTCTCTAAGTGACACGGAGGCACTCACACCCCTGACCCCGCTCGGAGCAGAGCGTGTCAGGGCAGGAGCTCCGTGCTCTCCGTGGAAATGAAATATTGGAGACCTCGGCAGGCCTCGAGGACCATCCCCTCCCCTGGCACCCGTGTCCCTGTGGGGCAGGGGCGTGTGGCAGTGGCTGCCAGGGGACACCCAGCCCTTGTCCCTTCCTCTCTTCCAGCCAGCTGAAGGAGGCGGACAAGGACAGGCGGTTGTCTGTGGAGATCTGGGACTGGGACCTGACCAGCAGGAACGATTTCATGGGCTCCTTGTCCTTCGGGATCTCTGAGCTGCAGAAGTCGGGCGTGGACGGATGGTGAGATGCGATTGTTCTCTGAGCGCCGTGCCCAGGGCGTTTGCAGGTGGGAGCGTGGCAGCCCCTCAGACCTCGCCAGCTTCCTTCTGCTCCAGACGCCAGTTCCAGCTCCGTGGAAGGTTCTGCTCCGCCTCTGGGGCTGCCGAGGGCCACGTGGAGGTGTCTGTGTGGCACCCAGGGGTGCCAGGGCAGTGTCTGAGTGCCCAGCACGCACTGGCTGTGTGTGAGCTCCTCCACGGCCTCGGGCTGGGTTTTGGGGGCTGTTCTTTGGGGGCTGCTCCATCCTGGGGCACACCCAGGTCCCCAGGGCTGCCCTGCCTGAGGGCTGGTGCTCCTGGGGAGGAGCTGGCACGGCCAGCATCTGCCAAACCGGCGCCTCCAGCGCTGTCTGCTTGGCTCCCCTCAGTCTGACACTGCGATTTCCTCAGGTGTGTGCAGGGCTCCGGGGAACCCTCTGGGCTGGGAATCCTGGCTGGGCACCTGGGCTGTGTCACTAGAGAAAATGATACACACTCTCTGACTTAAAGAGATGAAGGCCAAAGAAGTTGTTTTTATTTCGAAAGACCTCGCTTTTATAGGTTTTGAAGAATGACCTGGGATTGGAGAACAAGGTTGCCACCTCTCCATCCCACTGGCCAGGCTAGAAGTCAGCCAGCTGACTCTCGTCAGAGAGGAATGTGGAAAACATGATGTTTACAGTACAGGTTGTGAGAAATCCAGTTACAGAGCTGTAAACATCTCACAGAAGCTCACATGATATGGCAACACGGGCTGTGCAGGGCCCTGCTCAGAACAAGGGGGAACGTTTAATTACACAGCGTGTGTAATTAAATTACAGCCGCTCGTTACCACCGAGCCAGGAACAGCGGGTCTGCAGCACCCCTGGGTGGGTCTCTGCACTGCCATTTCACCTCCCCCAGCGCGACACAGGGTGCCTTCTGTCCCTGGTTTTCCCCCAGGCACTGGTGCCTGAGAGCCGTGTCTCCTGTCCACGGCAATGACTGACAAGGGATGTTAAATGTCTTTCGGAAACCAAACCCTGCACGGGATTAAGCTGAGTGAACTCCCCAGACTGGTTTTCCCCCCGTGGAAGCTGGACATGTCTGCTGAGGGCAGAGAATGGAGAGGGGGAGGAGGAATGAGGTGGGTTGGGTGCCCAGGCTGTGCCACGCTGGGCAGAGCTGCTCCCGCTGCTCTGCAGCCCCATCCTGTCCCCACGGAGCTGGGCACAGTGCCTGGCACGGTGGCATTGTGCTGGTCACCTGCCAGGCCCTGATGGGACAGGGCTGCTCCTCTGGGAAGCAGAGGGGAGCTGTTCCCTTCCCCAGAATTCCCAGTCACCTGCGAGGGTGTGTTTGTGCCACGCTCCCGACACAGCCCAGAGCCTGAGCATTCCCAGCCTTTTAACCGTCATCTCGTGCAGAGCTAAGTCCTTTTCCTTGTCACGGTGCTGGCTGGAGTAAACTGAAGGAGAAGGAGCTCTGATCCGTATTTCATCTCTGAACAGCTGCAGTTCATGGGGAAAACAGGCCGGAGGGCAGAGCCTGTGCCTGGGCTGTGCACACAGCGCTTGTTCCTGGAGCAGCCTCTGGGGTTAAACCCGGCCAGGATCCCTCCTGGATGCGGAGCTGGGCCGTGCCCCCAGCAGGGTGAAAGCCCTGGGAGCTGAGTGGCGTTCCCACAGTGTCTGATAACTGCTGCTTGAGCTTTTCCCCTCCTTCGGAGGAGCATCCTGTCTGTGCGCTGGGGGCGGGCAGCTCCAGCCCGGCACTGGCCCTGCCATGAGCTCTCCTCGAGGGGCAGCTGGTGGAAGGGGTTTGCCCACTCCTGTGCCCGTGGCTGCCACGAGAAACACGAGTCTGCCTGTGGGTTTGGGGTCAGGAGTGGTTTGGAAGCGACACCGGGGCTCTGTGTGCGCGCCGCTGCAGGGGTGTGGGGGTCCCTGGGACAGCGAGGGACCCAGGAACGTCCCTGCAGCCCCCGAGGGCGTGGGGCGTGCTGAGGGGGGCGGTTTGGGGGCTCTCCTGGCCTGGGAAGGGTGCCCTGGGTGCTGGCAGAGCTGTGCCGAGCAGAGGTGAGCTCCTGCCCCCCTGCAGCCCCTGACGCGTGTCCTTCCTTCTGTCCCCGCAGGTTCAAGCTGCTCAGCCAGGAGGAGGGAGAGTACTTCAACGTCCCGGTGCCTCCCGAGGGAGAAGAAGGAAACGAGGAACTGAGGCAGAAGTTCGAGGTGAATGGATTGTCCTTGCACTCGGGGGTTTCCCTCACCCCCAGCCTGCCGTGCCCTCGGCAAGGGGCATTCCCTGCCGGCTCTTCCCCGGCAGCGCAGGGAGCGTGGAGCAGGGTCCCGGTCCCCAGAGAGGCCCCGAGGAGAAATGTCTGTTCGCTGCTCAATAAGCCATGGGAGCTCTTGCTGAACGATTGATGCAGACTTTGCTGAGCTGGCAGAAATTTCCCATTTCTCAGTGTGGCTGAAGTGTCCCCAGAACCCTGGGAACGAGTGTGGTGCATCTGGAGACTCACGTGCAGTGAGCCACACAGAAATAAGAGAGCTGCCCTTATGGTTCTCAGCGTGAACTCTGTAATTGTAGCAGAGACTGGAGAGCCAGCTCCTGTTCTCCTTTCTTTTTCATCTCATTTATACACAACTTTCCTGAATATCCGAGGAAAGACAGTTCCAACTGGTTGGCCGGCTACAACCAATGGTTTTTGCCTGTACAAAGAGCTAACAGCTGGATTTTATTGTATTGCAGGATGTTCCAGTGAGAGGGTCTGGGCAGTCAGGTGGGGAGTTTGTCCAGAGGGGTCAGAGCACACCCGTCCCCTCACCTTGCTGTGTGTTCCCCACTCCCCCCAGGCAGGGATTTGGTGTCTCAGGCAGGGAATCCCCTCCCAGCCGTGCCGTGGCTCATCTGGAGTGAGGAGTGGGGTGTGCTGGAGCCGGGGCACGGCCGTGGCCACCCCAGAGGCGTGTGAAAACGCCAGACCCGCAGCGCAGGAGCCGCCCCGACGCTCAGAGGTGCTGGGGTGACCTTGAGCCGGGGATTCTGCAGCCCGGAGAACCTCGTGAGAAGCAATTAGCCGCAGCAGGGGCTCCAGATCCCGCGGGGGGCTCTCTGAGGGGCTGCCAGCAGCAGCCGAATTGAACCGCCGGGATCGGGTTAATGGAATTTCATGCTAGGCTGAGCTCGGCACAGGCCTCACACTGCCACACATCTCTGGAAATTAAAAGGGAATAAATTGGGAGAGAGCTTTTACGGGAGGAGGAGCGGCACAGCACGGCCCCTGGCTGGGGAGGAGGCACCGGGCTGCTGCTGGTGTTCAAAAATGGGGGCTCTGACATGAGGGTCCTCAGTGAGCGGCTGTGATGGCCAGGGGGGGCAGGAGGGGCTGTGGGGCTGTCTGTCTGTCTGTCTGTCTGTCTGGGGGAGGCTGTGGATCTATCTGTCTCTCTGCCTGGGGTGCAGGAGAGGCTGTGTGTCTCTTTGTGGGACTGTCTGTCTGTCTGGGTGAGCTGTGGGGGGGCTGTGGATCTGTCTGTCTGTCTGTCTGGGGGGGCTGTGGATCTGTCTGTCTGTCTGTCTGGGGGTGCAGGAGAGGCTGTGTGTCTGTCTGGGGGACGTCTGTTCTGGACTGTTCCACATGGATTTGTGGCTCCCTCTGTGACTCCCCCAGTACCAGGTTCAACCACGGAATATCCCAAATGGAAGGGACCATAGGGCAGTGATGGATGTGGAGCCGGATAAAAAGTCCCACATTTTACCTTAATTTATTTATGTTTGCCCCTCTTTTCCTGGGGGGGTAAGAGACAGAAGCCGGTTTTTGCCCCAAATTGCTTTTTTAGGCCTCTTTCCCTTGCTTTGGGTGACCTGGACACGGTGTAGGGTGGCACGGCAGGCTGCTGTGTCCTGCTGGCACGGGGAGCAGGGTGGCCACGGGCAGAGGCGATTCCCAGTTGCTCTGGCAGAGGTTAACTGGGAAGCAGCTGAGCAGCGCCGTGGGCCAGGGCTGGTGACTTTCCTGGTGCTGTCCCCACCGCGCCCATGGAAAGGCTCCCAAAGCTCAGGGCGCTTTTTGGGCTGGGAAAGAGCTGCCGAGGTGGGATTTTGGGAGCACCCGCTGGGTTTACAGCGCCCATCCTCGCTGCCCCATCAGCCGTGTTTTCTCTCCCTCCCTGCCCCATCCCCGCCTTCGCAGAGAGCCAAGATTGGCACCGGGTCCAAGGCTGCGGACGAGAAGACGAGAAATGCCATTTCCAAGTTAGACAACAACGGCAGCCGGGATCGGATGAAGCTCTCGGATTTCAACTTCCTGATGGTGCTGGGAAAAGGAAGCTTTGGGAAGGTGAGGTACCCTGGGCTCTGCCTGCGCGCAGCACGCGGTGACTGCGAGCACTGGTGTCACTGGTGTCACTGGGAGCCCAGCTCGGCTCCCCCGAGTCACGGCAGGGAGCACCAGAGGTGTCCGATGAGACCACCACAAACCCCACCCCTTTGGGGAGCAGGGGACCAGCTGCGTCTTTAAAGCTCTTTTCTATTTGGTTGGGGTTTTCTTCTTCTCTACAAATAGATGGGAACATTTTAATTAACTTCCCAGACCGGTTGTGAGTGGTAACAGAATTTAATTCCCCTGATAATTATGTGACTTGGAGCCTTCATTTTTCTCGGGGTCCCGCCAACCCTCTGGATTTCCATTCGGGATCCCGGCGCCCCAGGGATGGCTGGGGCTCTGCAGGAGGTGGGGGCGGTGTGTGCTGGTGCGGTGGCTGGCCCAGGCCCACCCTCATTAGTGAATTGCCTTAATTGCAGGGAATATCGCTGTGCCCGCGGGCTCGTTGCTCGGGCGGGGAGCAGAGATGAGGAGGCTGTGCAGGGATGTTCCTCTGAGCACGGGGGTGCAGCAGGAGCACCCATTCTGTCCCCAGCCCTCTGCTGGCACTGGCGCTTTGGGAAGTCCGGCTTCGAGCGTTTGCTCCCTCTCCAGAGGTGGAGAGCCCAGAGATCCACGGCAGCGTTTGTGGCAGGCAGGGAATGGGGAGGTCCTGAGGGTCCCCGGCCCCCAGAGCAGCAGCCCTGCACTGGGCGCGGTTCCCGCTTGCTGCGGGGCGGCATCCCGGCGTGCAGGAAAGCCCCGTGCCGCTGTCACACGGCAATGTCCCGTGTCCCCTCCCTCCCGACACCTCAGCCCTTCCAAAGCCAGCGCCTGGCATCTGGAGACTCCGCGCTGGCGCCGTGTCCCCCGCCGCCTTCTTCCCTTAAATCTGGGAAACATTCGGTGCAGACTCCTCGGTCGGCTTTGGCTTATGTAAGGGGATGTGTGACAGAAACTGTTCCCTGGAACAGAATGTTATAAATATGCTAATTAGCGCTAATTAAAACGGCACGTTGGTTTCTCCGGGTGGATGCAGCCTCGCCCTCACGTGTGCCTGCGCCTCCGCTGGCATCCCTGCTGCCCCGGCATCCCGGCACGGGGACACCCGGGTGCCGCCGCTCCGTCCCCGCTTCCCGCGGCCGCCAGCGGTGCCAGATGTTCGGGAGGAGCCGGGAGCAGGGAGAACAGCCCGGATCCCGGCAGCTCCCCAGCCCCCGGTGTGCCCGGCAGCCGGCTGTGTCCGTGGCGCTGCCGTCCTTCTCCAAGGCTGCCACTGCGTCCTTCCCTTCCCTGGGCTGGCACCTGCTCCTGCGCCCGGCCGCCTGCTGCCAGCCTCCCTCCTGCCAGTCCCTGCTGGCCGGGACAGCTCTTGGACCGCAGGCACGCTGTTTTAGCGAGCCTCTGTCTGGCCCGTTTAACCCTTTGGCACCAGCACCTCGGGTTCGGTGTTTTGCCCTCCCCACGCTCGGCTATCCAGGGTCCGGCCTCAGTGGAGTCTGACACACCTGCTTTTCTCCGTGCTCGGAACATCTCCTTACGCTGGAGCATTCCCGAACAGACACTCTATATTACAGGAATAAATCAAGTTAAATATCAGCTCTATTTCCCCCTGCACCAATAAAAAGTTTACAAAGAATGCAATCTGCTTCGCAGCGGGCGCGCTGGCAGATGGAGGTTCCCCCGAGCCAGGCAGCCGGCTTCAGGGGGTGGGAAGCGCCTCGGGAAACAGGGGCTGGGGGCCGGGTGCTCCTGCTCGGCGCGTTCAGCCCCAGCACACGACGGCCCTGGTGCTCCGGGCTCCCCGGGACCGCGGCTGGAGGCAGCTCCCCGGGGCGGGCACGGGCAGGGGGACGCTCGCAGGGAGGGAGGCAGCGCTTGGCACAGCCCAGCCCGGCTTTGCTTCGCTGCATTATCAACGGAGGAAAGTGAAATCGGGCGCCTTGCTCGTGTTTTCGCAGCTAATCAATCTGTCGTGCTCTCGAGCTGTCAGGCTTTTGGGGTCGGTGCTGCTTTGCTGAGCAGGGAGGAGCATTTGGCCGCTGCAGTTCTGGGTTCCAGTGTGGATTTTATTTTCCTTTTGCTAGAGGTGGGGTTAAATGGGTGAGGCGGTATTTTTTGTTCAGACATAGATGTTTATTAGTTTTTATCTATGTCACAGTCTCGCAAACTGTGAGTTCTACAGCACTTCTAGCTAACAGATAAAAGTGACCCCTATCCCTCTCTACAAGGCCTTTTAAGAATAAACTGTCTAATTAAGAAATGACACCTAAATTATTTTTACTTTTAACCTAATAACTAAATACCTGTGGCCTGCAATGCAGACTTTTTTATTTAATTACAAAATACTGCTTAGACCCATGAAGATGAAGGTGAAAAAGGACTGGCCTCTGCCCTGAAACCTCTATCTTGCTTTATATATATATATATTACTATATTTTAAAGCCTTAAACTCTAAGTTTTCTACCATGTGACATTACACACTTTTATTTAAACTACACACCCATAATCCCAGTTCTATCATCTAATTTTGGAAGCCTTTTCCAAGGCCTCAGGTCAGATGCAGTGTTTTCCTGGGGGTCAGTGCCTGTCAGGTCAGAAAGTCTGGAATCCTCAGTGCCCGGGGTTCCAACATCCCAGCGCAGTGGGAGAATTCTCCGGGCTGTGAACACCTTCAGGCTGTGCAGTGCTCTGCTCTGCCCTGCTCGGGGTGTGAAGGGTGGCAGGAGGGCCTGGGCCAGGCTGGTCCCTGCTCCCCGTCACCCATCCCGGGCCCTGGGCTCTGCCAGGGGCTCTTGGCTGTTTGGATCTTTGGGATCTGGACTCCTTCAGACATCAGGAGGAATTTCTCCATGGAAAGGGTGGTCAGGCACTGATGGGGCTGCCCAGGGAGGTTTGGAGTGCCCATCCCTGGGGGCGTCCAAGGAACGCCCGGGTGTGGCAGGGCTGGGGACAGGGTGGGCACAGGTGGGACTGGATCGTCTTGGAGGTGTTTGCCAGCCTAAATGATTGCTTAATTCAGGAGAGGGTCCCTTAGAGTCCCTGGATGTTCTGGGAATACCCCTGGCAGGGGTTTGGGGTTTTCAGGCTTGGCACCTGCAGCTCTCCTGAGGGCTGTGAGGGAGCCACAGGAGGACGAGCCATGGTGACAATTTCAGCTCGGGGCACTGTGGATCCCCGTTCTCCACAACGCCCTGTCCCTCGTGCAGGTGATGCTGGCAGAGAGGAAGGGCACCGACGAGCTCTACGCCGTGAAGATCCTCAAGAAGGACGTGGTCATCCAGGACGACGACGTGGAGTGCACCATGGTGGAAAAGCGCGTCCTGGCTCTCTCGGGGAAGCCTCCCTTCCTCACCCAGCTCCACTCCTGCTTCCAGACCATGGTAAGGGCTGGGGGCACGCCTGCTCCCCACCCAGGGGCGCGGTGGATTGGGGACCCTGAGCACTGGGAGCCTGACGCTTTGGGAAATGGTTGTGGTGGTGTCCAAGGGCAGGCTGGGCACTGGGGCTTGGAGCTGCCTGGGACAGTGGGAGGTGTCCCTGCCATGCAGGGCTGGCACTGGGTGGGCTTTAGGGTCCCTTCCCACCCAAACCATCCCAAGATTTTCTGTTCTCTGTACATCACTGCACTTGCCAAAGCGATTGCGTATCCTCTGCCTTGGCAGCCTCCACCTTCTCCAGTTCGCAGGCAGAAGTTCCTCCAGGGCCAGGACGTGGCTGTGGGACGGGGAGGTGCAATGTCCAACAGCTGCACCCCGAGATGTGCGCGGCAGGGAGCTGCTGCTGACATCGGAGGAGATTCCCCGGCCCCTCGGTGCCCCCAGCCCCGTGCCCCTCCCTGATGGTTCAACAGCAAAGGGCTGCGCTCGTTCCCAGGACTCGTTCCTCTCATCAAAGCCCTGAGCAAAGGGAGAAATCCAATCCAAACCTCAGGAAATCCACTTTTGCACGGGTGTGTGATTGGGTTTGTATGAGTCAGGAGCGGAGAGGGGACAGGGGACCGTCAGTGCCATCCCTGCCCGGCCCTGGAGCCGCCTGTGAATGGGAATGTCCAGGTACTCATCAGTGGAGCCGGCAGAGGCAATCAGCAGAGTCCTTTAGAACGATGACAATGCTTTCCAGGAGGATTACATTTTAATATCACCCCAGAAATTTCATTTACCAAACACATTGAGTGTATTTAAAGCCTGCGGCCCCGGCTTTGCAGCGCAGCAATCAGAATGTGGCAGGAGCAGCTATTCCACACAGCATCTCCCTGGCATCTGAAGTGAGTCAGCGCCGGATTATTCCTGGCAGACCTATAGTAGCTTAATAGTAATCGTATTTGTAATGTAATCAAAATGTATAGCAGGGTGTATTATCAATGGCTGGCACAAAGCACTTTGATTTCTGGGAGCACAGTCCCAAGCACAATTCTCTGCCGGGGCTGTTGGCTCAGCGGCTTCGGGAGAGAGAAAAACCCTAAATCTGCATTTTAAAGGAAAGGGGAAGGTGAACAAGGACAGAGCTCCTGCCTGGGGCTGGAGAGCGAGAGGTGCCTGTGCTGGGGGATCTGGGGAGCTCTGAAAGGTCCCAGGCTCCGGGGAGGGGGTGAGCTGGGGGTCCCTGGCTGTCCCCAGGGGAGCTGTGCCTTTGCTGTGACCTCTGGGGCGCAGCAGTGAAGGGCACAGCAGCCACGGCCACAACGAGAGGATAAATCACAGAATCCTGGAACGGTTTGGGTTGGGAGGGACCTTGAAGATCATCCACGGGCAGGGACAACTGTCACCATCCCAGGCTGCTCCAAGCCCTCTCCAGTCTGGCCTTGGACGCTCCCAGGGATCCAGGGGCAGCCACAGCTGCTCTGGGCACCCTGTGCCAGGGCCTCCCACCCTCCCAGAGAAGGATTTCGCCCCAATACCAGGAGGGTGTGGATGGGGAGCGTGGTTGTTGTCGTGGCTCTGCCTCTTGTTCCCGGCGTTCAGCCAGGCAGGGGATGGAGCAGTTAATTGGAAGGGCACTGGAAGGAGCCCTGGCAGCGTCATTTTGGCTGCCCAGGGACGAGGGAGTGCCACCAGCTCCACGCCAGGCTCTGCAGTGGATTTCCATCTCTGTGCTGTGCCGGGTTTGGATGCTCCAGACTCGTCCTTGGAGGCACGGGCAGGAGCCAGGAGAGCGCTGCGTGCCCGTGGCTGGCTGCAGCCCGTGGGCAGCGCGGCCATCTGCCTGCTTTAGTCACGGCGCCGCTTCCCCTGGAGCCTTCCCTTCCCCGCCCAAAGCGGCAACGCTCAGCTCCCGCTTTTAGAGCTCAGCTGGCCGCTTCAAGAGCTCGTCTTTTCAATATTCTTCCTCCTCGAAGCAGACCGATATATTTAGGAGGCAGCTGCAGCCCGGCGCCGCTCCGCTCTGTCACGGGCTGGCTGCGGTGGCGGCGCCTGCTCAAGGTGACATTGCCACACGCGGGGCTGGCCGGGCCCTGCCGGGGCTGTCCTTCACACGGGGGTGCTCCCGACTCCCCGGGCAGCTGAGGAGCCGGATTCCCGGCTCTGTGCCATCAGTGCCCTGCGTTCTGCACGGCCCCATTGCCCCTGGGCTGCTGCTGTGATCCCCTGGGGCTGCCCCACTGCCGGGGGGCTCTGCTGGGGCAGCAGCTGCTGACCCCAGCTCCTCTGGGTGGGCACTGCCAGGATGGAAATGCCCCGTGGGTGCTGACCCCAGATCCTATGGCTGGAAATGCCCCGTGGGTGCTGACCCCAGCTCCTATGGCTGGGCACTGCCAGGCTGGAAATGCCCCGTGGGTGCTGACCCCAGTTCCTTTTGCTGGGAAATGCCCCGTGGGTGCTGACCCCAGCTCCTATGGCTGGAAATGCCCCGTGGGTGCTGACCCCAGCTCCTGTGGCTGGAAATGCCCCATGGGTGCTGACCCCAGCTCCTATGGCTGGAAATGCCCCGTGGGTGCTGACCCCAGATCCTTTTACTGGGAACTGCCCCGTGGGTGCTGACCCCAGCTCCCCCACAGCCCTGGTTGTGGCGTAGCTCCAGCTGCATCCCTTCATCTCCTCTCTGCTCCCTGTCCTTCCCCTCTGGAAAGCAGGGCAAGGCTCATTTGAGGAGGAAATGAGCAATGGGAAATGTTTATCATCTCATGCTGCCAACCTGCAGCTCCCGCAGCGCTCCAGCCTCTGTGCCCTCCCTTCCTTCCTTCCCTGGGTGGGATGGGGCAGCCCGGGGTTGGTCACTGCAGGCTCTTGTCCCCGGTCCCTCTCCAGCTCTCCTGGAGCCCCTTTAGGGCTTGGAAGGGGCTCTGAGCTCTCCCTGGAGCCTTCTCTCGTCCAGGTGAACGTTCCCGCCTCTCCCAGGCTGGCTCCAGAGCAGAGCAGCTCCGCGGGCTCCTCTGGACTCCCTTAACCCCATGAGTGACCCCTCAGCCCAGGCTGGAAGGAGTGAGGAGAGGGGTGCAGCCCCCTCGTGCCCCCCAGCACTGCCACCCCGGGGGACGGCTGGCGGTGGCACACGTCCCTCCCGGTGCCTGGCCCATCCTGCTGCTCGGGGATGGAGTCTGTTCCCCGTGGGAACGGCTCGTGTGTCCTGTGCACCCTTGGCTGAAGCCATGGCGTGCCTGGGGAAATGCCAGCAAGGACCTGCAGGGCAACGCCCTGAAAATGGCTCCTGTCAGAGGAGCAAATGTATTCCTGGGAATTACAAAACCTCTCCTTTAGGGATTCCTCCTCTTGCCTTCTCCAGCGGATCTGTCTGCAGCGGGACAGCTCCAGTGCTGAGCATTCCCAGGAATTATTCCTATGGGCTCTGTATGAACAGGAGCCCACGGGAGGACAGGGATGATGGCTGAACTTCCCTGGAATTCCAGCCTGGAGCTGCCGCTCACCTCGGGTCCCGTTTCTGCCCCCTGCGGAGTCCCTGCTCTGATAATCCTGTGGATAATTGCTTGCTTCTCTCCCTTCAGGATCGCTTGTATTTTGTGATGGAATACGTGAATGGTGGGGACTTGATGTACCAGATCCAGCAGGTCGGGAGGTTCAAGGAGCCCCACGCTGTGTAAGTGCAGTGGTTTGGCGCCTTTGGGGTGGGCATGGCTGTGCCACGGGCTGGAAACAGAGTCCAGGGCACAGCCTTGGCAGTGCAGCTCCTGGGCAGAAATCAGGAATGGGAAGATGCAGAACTCTTTGCCTGGTGCTGGTGCCTCCACCTCACCCCTGGGGTATACTGTATTTTTTAGTAATTGAGCTAAATAGATAAATTTTGGTAAATGAAGGCACAAATCAGGGAGGTTTGGAGGCTTCCTGTGAGACACCAGGCCTCTGCTCTGCCTGCTCCTTTCCCAGGGGATGGGACGGATGATGGGTTTTGGCTCCTCTGCCAGCACGGCCAACACAAGCGTTATCTGCGGGCTTTTGGCTCCTGTTCCTTGAGAGCTGGACAGAGCAGGATGTGCTCCTGAAAGCCTTCAGGTGCCCACACAAAACCCACAAACTCCGAGCAGAGCCTGGTGGGCTGAGCCGGGGTCTTGTCTCTGGCAGAGTCCTCTGAGACCCGGGACGTTCCCATGGGCGGCAGGCTCAGGAGCAGGGACGGCTTTCCCAGCGTGAGCTGAGGAGCTGCCGTGGATCCAGCTGCTGCTGGATCTGTGTACCCAGGCTGCCTCGGATCCCCCTGGCGTGATCCCTCTCTGGAATGTCTCTGCCCTCCCTGCCTTGTCCTTCGGTCACATCGTTTCCTTCGCTGCCGTCCTATTGGGAAGATTTCCATTTATCTCCTTTAGTTACCAGCCTTCCTTTCAAACCTCCTCTTGCAGATTCTACGCAGCAGAAATCGCCATCGGGCTCTTCTTCCTGCAGAGCAAAGGCATCATTTATCGGTACGTGAGCGGGCTCCTCCTCCCTCCCTCCCTTCCCCCGGGCAGCGCGCTGCTCCGGCGGTCCCACGCCGCCCGTGCCATGGACGGGGGCTGGCAGCTGCCCACGGGAAGGATGGCAGGATCCCTGAGGTTGGAAATACCCGTGGGATCACTGAGCGCAGCCATCGAAGTGTGAAGCTGCGGGCTCTGGGGGACGTTCCTGCCTTACCCCGGCTCGTGGGAAGGCGGCTCCGGTTCTCTCTTGCCTCTGTTCCATGCGCTCCTCTCCACACAACACAAAGGCTCCCCGGCAGCCTGGGCCAGCTCCAAGCCCGGAGTTTGGCTGCAGGGCGCTGCTCCCTCGCCATTTGCCCCGGAGTCAGCGCTGGCCTGACTCGTCCCGAGCTCTGCGGGGCCGCTCCCACGCTTCTGCTGCGGCCACTGAGGCCTCTTGGCCATTCCCAATACGACCCCAGCACCCAGAGGGAGCTGGGTCCCTGCCCTGTGTGGGACCAGGCTCACAGGCTGCTGGTTTAGCTCTGGAACCAGCCTCCACTGCTCTTCCCTGCTTGGGAGAATTCCCAGAGCCCGGGGTGGAGTAGAGCATCCTAATGAGTGTCAGATACCATTAAGTGCTCTGTGAAGGGAGATGCCAACAGTGCTGCGGGAGTCAGGAGGTGCTATAGATGAAAGGAGTGGAACAAACTTGACGTGAGGGCTGTTTTTTGCCATCAGCTGCTACAGAGAGATTCTAGGTCTGCTGGTCCCCAGTGGCTCTGCTTCCTTCCCTTCTCCGAATCTGAATCCCGGCTCGTGTCCGTCTGCCTTTGGACTGTCAGGGTTCTGAGCACTGACGTGATAATTAGAAAATACAGCCTCAAACCCAGCAAGAACGCATGAACTGCACCAGAATACCCAGTGTTTGCTACAAAAGTGTCCTTGAGGCTGGAGCACCCACCTCTGGAGTGGTGGCTCAAGGCTGGGGTTCAGATGCGGGATGGGCGCTCGGATCCAGCCCTGCAGCTTGTGCGGAGGAGCAGAGCTCCCGGGGCCGGGTGCCACCAACAGCTATTCTGGGGGTGAGGGTCGGGGGAACACAGCTGGTTTGTGTTTCAGGGGAGCAGAGCACAGGTGAGGCAGGGACTTGTGCTGAGTAGGTGCTTCTCCATTGCCAGGGCTCTAAGTGCGCTTTGGTTTTCACGGGAGCAGAAGGAAAAAATCAATTAAATCCATCTCCTGCCAGATGAGTGTTTTCCATTCACACTTCAAAGCGCTGTGCCCAGCACGGCATTCCTGCGGCTTAAAAGCAAAATCAGCGCTCCATCCTGACAGATCTCTGACTTCTTTTCACTGGTGTCCCCAGACATCATCCTACAAAGGGTTTGGGTGCGAGAGGCAGGCGGAGCTCAGGCGCAGCAGAGCTCTGGGACGCTGGCCCTGCCTCGTGTCACGGGTTTGCTCTCGCCCTGCAGAGACCTGAAGCTGGACAATGTGATGCTGGACAGCGAGGGGCACATAAAGATCGCCGACTTTGGCATGTGCAAGGAGAACATCTGGGACGGGGTGACCACCAAGACCTTCTGCGGCACTCCGGACTACATCGCGCCCGAGGTACGGCCGGGAGCGGCGCCGCTGATCCGGGCTGCCCCTCCCCTGGGGGCACCTCGCTTTGGGCAGCTCTCCAGCTGAAACGGGGACATCCAGGAGCTCACCATCAGCCCGCAAAGTTCATGCCCTCGGCACTGCCCGTCCCCACATCCCCCCGAGGGAACGGGGGTGCTGGAAATGCCTCCCTGTTGTGCTGTGTCCTGCTTCCACCTCAAAGAGCAGCACAGCCTCATGCTGCCCTCCCTGCGCTGTTTTCCCTCCCTGGGGGTTTGTCCCATGTCCGTCCTGCTGTCAGCTCTGTGCCTGTGCTGTCCTTGGCATGCTCAGACCCACAGCAGGTTGCTCCTCACTTGTTCCCTTGCTCCTGGAAATGACAGACCCGGGAGCTCAGCTCTGCCCCTCACTGCGTGTGATAGAAGCTTCCAGCGCAGCATCACCAGTGAGAAACAGGGAATTATCGGTGGATGGTATTTCCGTGTGGAGTGGAAATCCTTGGATCTCTCCAGCGGACTCTTTGCAGTGAGGGGCCGTGTCTGACGGGGAGAGGCTCCCCATCCGTGGCTCTAGATCCCCACAGAATGACTTTGCATTTGTTTATTACTGATGTGATAGAGTCACACGTGCCACTTCCATGAAGTGCTGTATGGGCACGGTTTAATGCCAGACTTGTGAAATTCAGAGGAGTAATCGTTCTCAAATGTCTGTTCCCTTCACTTAAAAATATCCCTCTAAGCTCTCTTCACTCCGCTGAATTTGCAATGATGAAGTTAATATTTATTCATTTAAGTGTTTCAGAGAAAAAGATTCTCTTTGCTGGGACATCAATGCACCTGTGTGCTAAAGCACATTGTGTTTGCTGCACCCAGTGAGGTTTCCCATTATTGGATCCGACGTGTGTTCCGTCCCTCCTCCCACCAGGATTAATACTGGAGGTGTTGGCGCAGAGCTTGTCACCGTGGGTGATTAATGCTCCTTCAAAGCAGGACAAACGGCCACTTCTCCCTGTGTCTGCCCAAGAGTTTTCACTTTAACTCTTATTTCCTTCTCCTTGCTGTAATTCGTCTTTTCCCAAAAGGAGAACAGCACATGGGAAATCAGGATGCCAGGAACGGCACTAAAGCCTGCTGCCCGTGGGTAGGAGGAGTGATCCCGCTGCGTTCGGGAGCAGCACCGAGGCTGTGTGGCTGTGGTGCCGTGGCCACGCTCCAGCCTGGGCCCTCCTGCTGCTCTGTGCCCCTCCTCCAGGGAGCTGCAACGTGCTCAGCCCGGGTGGCTCCAGGGTGAAACCGTCCTGTGACCTGCTTGACCCCTTCCTGGGCCTTGCTCTGTTCCAAGCAGAGCTGTGCGTGCCCAGGTGACAGGGACAGCCTGTGAACAACAGCTCCGTGTGTGATTCCCCCTGAACAAAGCTGCTGGTCACCTGCAGGGCTGTGTCCCCTCCTGGGCTGTCACCTGCTGGTCTGTGTCCCCTCCTGAGCTGTGTCCCCTCTGGGGCTGTGTCACCTCCTGGGCTGTGTCCCCTGCCGGTCTGTGTCACCTCTGGGGCTGTGACACTTCTGGGGCTGTGTCACCTCTGGGGCTGTGTCCCCTGCTGGGCTGTGACCTTCCCAAACAGGCAGTGGGCATCTGCACAGGACTGGGGATTCCTTTTAAGTGCTCTTTCCTTTTGAAGGCTTTGGTGGTGTGAAGTGTTCACACCTGGAATTCCCAGGGCGCTGGTAAGAGCAATGGGAGGGCTGGGAGCGGGCTCAGGGAAGGGATTTCGGTGCTGGAATGTGTCCCTGGGAATAACCCCGTCCTTGTGACCCGCTGCAGCTCGGCGTGGCCGTGCCCTGGGCCAGGCCGGGGCCGGGCTGCAGCGCTGCTCTCGCTGTTGTTTGCAGATCATCGCTTACCAGCCCTACGGGAAGTCCGTGGATTGGTGGGCGTTCGGAGTCCTGCTCTATGAGATGTTGGCTGGCCAGGTAATTGGGTTTGCATGGATCCCTCTGGGCTGCCGCGGGATTTGCCACGCTTGGCACGTGGATGGGGCAGCTCCTGGAGCTGGGGGTGACACCGGGTGACTCCTGGAGCTGGGGGTGACACCGGGTGACTCCTGGAGCTGGGGGTGACACCGGGTGACTCCTGGAGCTGGGAGTGACACCGGGTGACTCCTGGAGCTGGGGGTGACACCGGGGCCGCAGCCCCGGGTTCTGCAGTGACAAAACTCCTGTCACTGTGGTACGCCCGGGGCTGGCTCCATGGACCACAGCAGCAGCCGGGAGCTCTGAGGTCCAGGAGCGCCCCTGAGGCCGTGTGTGCTTTGCTCTAGGCCCCCTTTGAGGGGGAAGATGAAGACGAGCTCTTCCAGTCCATCATGGAGCACAACGTCGCCTACCCCAAGTCCATGTCCAAGGAGGCAGTGGCCATCTGCAAAGGGGTAAGGGCTGGGCTGGGCCCTGTGCTGGGCTGGGGGAGCGTGGGGAGGGAGAGCCTGCGCCCCCGGGCTCCCACAGCTTGTGCCACTGATGGTGTGTGTGCTAAACCCAGGTGAAAGTGACCCCTGCCTGCTCCCCGTGCCCTCACACTGGGATGCAGCCGGCGCCTGGGGCTGGCCTGCGGGCAGGGGAGGCTCAGCGGGGCGCTGGGGCGTTGGCTGGGAGGTGGGAAGGGAGGGCTCCTGCCCAGGCACCCTGTGCCCCCCAGGTGAGGACAGGCAGCCCTGCGAACCTTTGCCTGAAATGAAAAATGATGCTCAGGGAGAATGGATGTGATTCCCAAAGAGTTTTCCCGAGATCAGGTACAAAACCTCCGTCCTTCCGCTCAGCTGCGAGAAGTTGCCCTTCAGGAGAACCTGAAGCTCTGGTGGTGTCTCCATGAGGCCAGGGCAGCGTTCTCATTATCCTGTCTCTTAATTTGCACTGAAGCTCTGCCTTGCCCAGCATCCCAAGCTGGGCTCTCCACGGACAGGGCCTGACTTAATTGCAGCCTGAGTTAATTTGGGATGTGATGGATAAAGGCTGGCGAGGTCCCGATGTTGTTCTGTGCGCTTGGGACTGAGCCTCATCTCACCCCCAGTGCCACACGCTGCTATAAATAAGTGTTTGTGTAGGAATTTAAGAAATGTTTGCTTATAATAGTTAATATTGAAAATATCTGAACGCTCTCTCTCTCAAAATAGTGTTTCTATCTGCAAGTGACACATCCTGCGCTTACCGCTCCCACTGCGGCATTTCAGAGCCTCTTCCTGGCGTTGCCAGGATTCCCAGCTGCTGTTAGAGAGGAACATTCCCTTGTCCCGTGGGGAAGAGCTGCTGCAGGTGTTCCCACCTGGAACAGGGCACAGGGAGGGGGTGCTGCCCTGCCACAGCCAGCAGGAACAGGAAAATCAATCCTAAATTCAGAAAGCACGCTGGTGCCTGGAGGGGGATTCCCGCCGGGGCTGTCGCCATCTCCCATGCTCTTGCCAGCGTTGTTTGGGATGCAAAGGGGAAGTCCCGGGTGTTCCTGGTCGGGCAGGGCGCGGGGGACACTCCGTGCTGCAGGGCCGGGCTCGGGGCTGCCTTTGTTTGCCGCACCCGGCAGGAGTGGGTGCTGTAAATCACAGGGACTGCGCCTGCAGCGGCTGCCGGGGGCAGCTGCCGCGGCTCTCCTCGCTCTGGGGGCTGCACCGGAGGATGTCTGGGCTGGTTCTCCATAAATTCCTGCGGGTTTTTGTACCAGAGCCGTGGTTCCCTCCGTGTCGCTCTTGTTTCAAAACCCGGTGGGGGTTTGTTTTTGCCACCACCAAAGCGCTGCACCGGAAAGTTTAATTAGTAAAACCTCTTGTGTGGGGTTTAAGAACTTTTTAGTAAGCTGGGAAGTAAGTGTTTATGTTTTCCCCTGGAGTACAGTGAGATAGGTCGTGATGAGCTGTGCTGAGCTATTGGTGTTGGGTGTGGCAGGGCACAAACCCAGTAGGGGACTGGAGAAACCTCTGCCCCCGCCTGTGAGGGGTTTGGGATTTCACCACCCCCTTCTCCAAACCCGTTTTGCTGTTCCCCCTCGATGTGCTGGTGCCAGTCCCCTCTTCCTGCTGCACTGCCGGCGGATGGAACGCGTTTGCTCCTGAAATCCCGAGCAGAGCCCGGGGCCGGGTGCGGATCGGGGCTCCTCGGCTGGGCAGGACCTGGAGCGCTCACTCCCGGGACCCGGCGTTAACCCGCCGTTAACGGGTCCCGCTCGCACGGAGCGCTGCCCTGCTCTCCGCTGGGGCTTGTCTCCGCAGGCTGATCGCAGCTCCTGGCCGTGTGCAGGGGGTCAGGCTGGCTCTCCGGAGCCCCAGGATGGTTCCCGGGCTCCCGTGCTGGCCTTTCCCACCCCACGGGAGGGGATTGCCGCAGCCTGAGCAGAGCTGCCCTGGCCAGGGGGGCAGATTGTGCCTCCCAGCTCCCTTAATCTCTGCCTGGTAGCACGGGCATGCAGTGTTTTCTGGGGTATTTTGGGAACGTTTTCGGGTGTTGTGGGTGGCATTTCCCGAGGTGCTGCTGCCTGAGGAAAGCCCAGCAGGGCTGCAGTCCGTGCTGCTGCCGCACGCGTGGGAGAGGCCAGGACACGTCCCCTCTGCCCCCTTCCCTGGGATTCCTTGGAGGGTTTTTATTTCATAAAGGGCCGTGTGCTGCAGTGCCGAGGGAAACTCAATTATTAACGAAAAGCAAGCTGGAAAAATATTCTTGCTTTTGTTTTTGCTGGCCTCCGGCCCCTCCCTCCCCGGCGCTCCGGCCCGGCTCCAGCCTGGCTCCCTGCTCGAGGACCGGCTGTGCCAGGCTGATGCTGATGCCGGTCACATCCTGGCCCTGAGCAGGGGCTGGAAAATCCCTGGCCCAGCCTGCAAAGCCTGCCAGGCCCTGGCTGCTCGGAGATGGCCTTTCCAGGGAGATGCTGCCTCACGGAAGCCGCTCTCCCTCGCTCTTCCAGCTGCAGATGCCGTCACAGCTGGAGGCCTGGGATGTAGAGCTGTTTGCTCACAGAGCAGTTGCTGGCTCTGCTCTCACCTTGTATTTGATGGAGTATTTTTGTCCTTTCGGGGTTTGAGGTTCGGGTTTGGTTTGGGTTTTTTTCCCCAGTGTTTTCCTTGCTTTCAGAGCCCCGTTGCAGCTGTTGAGGATCAGCTTCCCTGGGCGAGTTTGTTTTGTGCCCTGGGGGTGGCAGGGCTGACCTGCACCCAGGCAGGGTGCAGGGAGGTGTCCCAGCCCCCAGCCAGAGCTCTGGCACCTCCTGTCCCTCCCAGGGGCTCCCACGGACCCCAGCCCTGGGACACGGAGTCAGGGTGAACTGCCCTGCTTTTAATAAAGCAGTGCTTTTGTTGCAGGTCTAAAGCTCATATTCTCCATCCTTATCAACGTCCTGTGAATCTCTGGAATCTCCATCTCATCTCTGGACACAGCTCAAACCCTGCCCCAGGATATTAATGCTGTACAGCTGCCCATGGTTCCTGGGGCCCCTTTCCCTTATTGAGCCAGTGAACAGGAGAAGTTTAGATGATAAACAACATTAATGGACTCTTTGTGCCATTTTTCCTCCAAACTGACTCTTGTTAGAAGTCCACCTCGTGTCTGTGGTGCCACGGCCCCGGAGCTGAGGGGGTTCTGCTTCCAGGGCTGGTGAAAGCTTTGGAGGGCAGATTCCGCCTTAAAGGAGCGGTGGGATTTAGAGATAGCTCTGCCGATGCTGAGGAGTTTGTGCCAAGCACAGGGAGCGCTGGGCAGCTCCCCTGCTGCTGCCAGGTGCTGGGGGAGCCCTGCCAGCACCCCGGAGCTGTTCCTTGGCAAACCAGTCTCATTCCCAGAGGGAAAGGGGATGTGCCCGTCCCAGCAGCCCTTGTGTACCTGCCATCTGCACAGTCTGCTCTCACGAGCCATTGTCAACCTTCCCTGGACCTGAGCCACTCCAGCTTCTTCCTCAGTGTCCTCTCCTTGGAGCCCCAGAGGAATCTGGAGGAGATGGGGCCCAGATGTCCTGGGCTGGGGAACATGGGGGGCTTCTCAGAGGGGACGTTCTGGGGAGCAGTGGGACACGCCGTGACTGTTTGTCCCTGCTGTCCCCAGCTGATGACCAAGCACCCCGCCAAGCGCCTGGGCTGCGGCCCCGAGGGCGAGCGGGACATCAAGGAGCACGCGTTCTTCCGCTACATCGACTGGGACAAGCTGGAGCGCAAGGAGATCCAGCCCCCGTTCAAGCCAAAGGCTGTAAGTGTGCCGGGTCCCCAAATATCCCACTGCCGGGTCCCCAAATATCCCACTGCCAGGTCCTCCATTGTCCCACTGCCTGGTCCCCAAATATCCCACTGCCGGGTCCCCAAATATCCCACTGCTGGGTCCCCAAATGTCCCACTGCTGGGTCCCCAAATGTCCCACTGCTGGGTCCCCAAATATCCCACTGCTGGATCCCCAAATATCCCACTGCTGGGTCCCCAAATATCCCATTGCCGGGTCCCCAAATATCCCACTGCCAGGTCCCCAAATGTCCCACTGCTGGATCCCCCATTGTCCCACTGCTGGGTCCCCCACTGTGGCACTGCCAGGGAACCTTTGTGGCCTCTCCCACCCTCGTTGGGTGCTGCTCCTCCTGCCGGTGCCGCCTCTCTGTCCCCTTGGAGGACGGTGTCCCCTGGGATGTGGCCGTGCCTCAGCTCTGCTGGCCCAGGGGCAGTCCCTGACGCCTGGTCCCAGCTCTGGCTTGCAGGGTGGAAGCTCCACACGATCAGCTCCTGGGCCCCTTTGTGCTGTCTGTCTGGTTTGTCATCCCGGGTCTGTCGGTCTGTTGGGTTTTTCCTCCCTTTTTCTCAAGCTGTCCAGGTCTCTCTTCTCTTTAATCCCGACTTTATTTCAACACCCAGCTGGGCTCGGGCAGGGTGGGCCGTGGAGCTGGATTGCCCCGCAGTTTCCCTCTGGGGTGGAAGGGGGCTGGAGCCTGGCTCTGCAGTGGGGGATCCTGGCTGCTGCCCCCAGCCCTGCCTGGCTCTGCGGGAGAGATGTGCTGGGAGCGCAGCCCGGGGCAGAGCAAACCCGGCGGGGGCAGCAGCAGCTGGAAACTGCTCGGCCAAAAAGACAGGAATGCTCCAGTGCTCCTTGTCCAGCCGTGTTTGCAGTGACACAAGTGCGGGGTGACGCCAGTGCGGGGTGACACCAGTGCGGGGTGACACCGGTGCGGGGTGACGCCAGTGCGGGGTGACACCAGTGCGGGGTGACACCAGTGCGGGGTGACACCAGTGCAGGGTGACACCAGCGCAGGGTGACACCAGCGCAGGGTGACACTGGTGCGGGGTGACACCAGTGCGGGGTGACACCAGTGCGGGGTGACACCAGTGTGGGGGTGAGACTAGTGTGGGGGTGACACCAGTGCAGGGTGACACCAGTGCAGGGTGACACCAGTGCAGCAGTGACACCAGTGCAGGGTGACACCGGTGCGGGGTGACGCCAGTGCGGGGTGACACCAGTGCGGGGTGACACCAGTGCGGGGTGACACCAGTGCAGGGTGACACCAGCGCAGGGTGACACCAGCGCAGGGTGACACTGGTGCGGGGTGACACCAGTGCGGGGTGACACCAGTGCGGGGTGACACCAGTGTGGGGGTGAGACTAGTGTGGGGGTGACACCAGTGCAGGGTGACACCAGCGCAGGGTGACACCAGTGCGGGGTGACACCAGTGCAGCTGTGACAGCAGTGCTGGGTGACACCAGTGCAGGGTGACACCAGTGCAGGGTGACACCAGTGCAGCTGTGACAGCAGTGCTGGGTGACACCAGTGCAGGGTGACACCAGTGCAGGGTGACACCAGTGCAGGGGCCCCCGTTGTGCCCCGGTGTTTCACAGAGAGCCGAGCCCCAGTGACCGTGATCTCGTGGCTGATATCTGTGACCAGGGTGGGGATTTTCCCTAATCCATGCTCCCGGATCACAGCTCAGAGTCCAGGGATGCTCTGGCTGCAGCCTCCCTGTGCCACCTCCCATACCAGCCCTCTGCACCTCTGCTTTTCCTCTGCTTTACACACACCCCGTTCGTCTGAGGGGCCCCCTTAGGTGCTTGGGAAAACTCTGCTTTCAGGGAAAACGTGGAGTGGGAGCTCCTTTGCTGGGGGGTGCTGGGTGCCTTTAGCTCTGCTCTCTGTGCCTCTCTGCTCCAGCAGGTTTTTCGCTCCCACAGCTCCTTTCCTGGCTGATCAAATGGGACGAACACGGCTGCGTTCAGCCTCCACAGCCCCTGGATGGGGCGGGGATGGGGCGGGGATGGGGCGGGGATGGAGCAGGGATGGAGAGCTGCCCCTCGCCCGGGGCTGCTGGCCCTGCCCTGCCCTGCCCTGTTTGGGTTTCAGGCAGGAGTTTTCACTCCTGGCAGCGCTGCCTTTGCAGGGAGCTCCGTGGGTGCTGTCCTTGGGGCCCTGCTCTCCCTCCTGCCACGGGAATGGGGGCACACGGGTGCTGGGATGGGCAGCACAGGAGTCTGGAATGCTGCTGCTTGCCTTTCCCTGGGAGGGAAGGGAATCTTCAGGGCGCTGGACCGTGTAGGAACAGCACTGCTGGGGCTTTGTTATCGAAGTACAGCGGTGTGGAAGGGTTTGGGGCTGTTTGTGCAGCCCCTGATTTGTTGTCTGGGGCTGGGATCCGACCCCTGTCCCAGGGATGCTGAGGTACCGGGGGGATCCCTGAGCTCCAGCTGTGGAGGGATCCTGCTCCCTACCTGGGTGCACTGAAGGGGCACCATGGGGTTATTCTGCACAATTCTGTCTCCTGAATCCACGGTTTCTGCCATTCCCTCTGTGTGTCCATCTCCCAGTGGAGCTGCTGCTGCTGTGTCCCCTCCGCCCGTCTCTCTCTCCCTGACAGCTCCCCGGTGTCACCGCCTGTTCGGGGCTTTACAGCCAACAACCACTGAATTCCATCAACAGCTCTTTCTTACTGCTCTGCTGCTTTCAAATGTGCAGATTTTGTCCTGTTTTAAATGTCTCCTTTCTCCAAAGATCCCTCTGACACCGGCCCTGGGGAGGGGACTCTAAGCTGCTGACTGTCGCTTCACCCTGCTGCTGGCGCCCGGAAAATTCCCTGTTTGATAGCACAGGGAGATTAACAGCAGCTGATTTGGGATTTAGGGAGGATTAAGACAACTCAGGTACCTGCTGATAGCTGATATTTCTCCAGCAGAGCCTCTGTGCTGGAAAATGCCGTTCCTTTGGTGGCAGCTGTGAGCTCAGGGCAGAGCAGCAGGGATGGGAGCGGGGCTTGGACCCTGCACAGAGCGTTTGGGGCTGACGAGGGGACATGTGGCCAAACGCCTGTGACCTTCAGGTGGCCAAGTGCTGCTGCACTGCTTCTTCATCTTGGTTTAAATCTGTTTCCTTTTCCTTTTACTTTTTTTACGGTTTGCATCTATAAAGGTCAGGCTGCAGGAGCTGTCTGTATCCAGAGCTTCAGAATAAGGGAAAGGATGAAAATGAGGGCTGGGAGTCACCCCCAGCTTTCCCCACCTTCCCCAGGCCGTGCTGAGCCCTGGGGGCAGGAGCCGAGGGGAGCAGAGCCCGGTCAGGGTTGTGCCGAGCCTCGTTTGGCCGCTCAGAGGCACGGGCAGCTGGTGTCAGCCCTGGCCCACGGCTCAGCTCCTCACCCCCCGTGCCCGCTGTGCTCCTGAGCCCCCCCAGACCTTCTGGCCCCACGGCTGTGATCCCGCAGCCCCCTGCAGCCGGGGTGGGGGCACAGGGGGTGCCGGGGAGGGAATCGCCCCCTCCCAAACCTCCCTGCCGCCCGTGCCTGGCCCGGCCGCGCCCGGAGCTCGGAGCGGATCCCCAGGAGCTCCTGCGTTGCTTTGTGCTTGATTAACCTTTATCACAGAGCCCGGAACAAGGCAGATCAGGGGCTGCCTTGTCTTTGGTGGGTCTGACGCGGGGCTCTGCTTGGCTGCTCCCTGCTCTGGCTGGTGCATAACAATTCCTTTCCTGGGTCTGCAGTTACCCTGGGAGTGTATTTACACTTCCCTGCTCTCCCTGTCTCTCGTTGAGATAATTATTGTTTTTGGTATCTAATTACTCCTTTACTTTACATAAAGCCTAGTGATTTGAAAAGTCTCGTTTTGAAAGCACTGAAATCGCACGGCGGAGCCCAGGATTGTTCACAACAGCACGGGGGGTTAAAAAAAAAAAAAAAGGCTTTTAATCTGATAATTTTTAATTGCGTAAATTAATTTCCCCCCTAACTGCCTGGAGTTAATTAATATTGAAATGCCACTTACAGACCTGGCTGTGTGAAAACACCGGTTCCCTGCACAGAGGGGTTTGTAACCTTAGCTCAGCCTGTACGGGGTGGGTTCTAATGTTTGCCTAAGTAATTTCCTAATTAGATGGGATTTAAGGATTGAGGGGCTGACACTGGGCAGGTGGATGTGCCGAGGTTAAACATCTCTGGTAATCCAGTCAGGATTTGCTCTGGCAGACCCAGGCCCTGTAAAGACTTCCCCTGGGATTTCCCAGACTGTCCAGCCTCAGTTTTCAGCGCATCAGGCAGGACCTTGGCCTTTTCCCTAGGAGAGGAATGGTCCTGCACCAGGAGCCCTTGCACTGGAGGCTCCCTTTGGCAGCAGCAGGGATGAAGGGCTGTGCTGGAGCATCCCAAACCGGATTCCAGACACGAGGGAAAGGCACCATTGTCCCCCTGACCAGCACAGGGACCCTCAGCGTGGCCCCAAGTTCGTGCTGTGACCCAAATTCCCCTAAATGCCGTTGCCAGAAGAGCCCTGATCCCCCCCAGGGTGCAAGGAGCGGATTTCCCGGCCCAGAGCAGCACCAGGAAGGTCAGACCTGCCAGGAGATGCCTGCAAGGCCGGTGGGATTGTGGCTGTGCCACTGCTTTGGGACAAAGCCCTGGGAAATTGGGGATGCCCAGCACCTCCCCTTGGCACTGGGAACGAGGGTGGGTGACAGCAGCAGCCTCGGTTTCTCGTGGTCCTTGACTGCATCCCAGGGATCAATGGAAAATATTTTATTGTGCCTTTTGTCTCTATTGGAAATCAAGCAGGGAAGTGATTAAATCCAAGGCCATCTTTGGAGCTGACAGGTTTATTTCTGCAGCTCGGGAGGAAAAGCCATTCTGTGCTGGCTATAAATATTGGACAGGACACACCGGGGCTTATGTAAGATAAATTCCCAGCCTCCCCTTTTCTCCAGTCAGGATGGAGTGATGCCTGTACATTAATATCAGACTAAAATGAGGACAATTTTTCACTAGATGGCTTTAGATAAATGTAAAAATTCATGTGGCATCTGTGTCCATTAACCAGGAGCTTAAATTTGGGAGGAGGGTGCTCGTGCAGACAGTGACCATTTGCTGCCTGGAGCAGCAGGATCCTCCCTGCTCCCCTCATCCAGGGCTGGGCCAAAGCTGCAGCTGGAGCTCCCCTCCTCCCGGCCTCGGGGTCAGGCTGGGATGCGCCTGCTATAAACTCAAAGGCAGTTTTCAACTTTCAAGTATTGATTTTACCCATCCATTTCATCTGCATCCGAACAGAAAGTCCACGAATCCCACACAGCAGGGCAGGAAACGCCGTGGATGGATGCAGCTTTTCGGATTTGCCATCCCCATATTCTTCCCTCATTGTGTGCTAGTGAGAAATCCGCGTTTGCCAACGTTCATATTAAACTATATTTGTGCTTCCTATTCCAATAACTGGCAGCCTCTCATCAGGATTAATTTTCCCATCTTTCTGAGGGGGTTGCTGCTTTGATTGTTTTATTTTTATGTTTTTTCTAAGCACGTTTCTCTGGAGCCAGGAGGCGGGCAGCGCTGTCAGCACGCCTGCACCGAGGCAAACAGGGGGTGCCAGCGGGGCTGGGGCCCTGGGAGCCTCTGTGCCAGTCGTGGGGATGTGACCTGCGGGTGACGGGTGGGGATGGAGCCTGGTCTGTGGCCGTGCAGGGACCTGGCATCCACCTGGTGCCAGCTGCTGCTCTCGTCACTCCGTTCAATCGGGGTGTGCAGCCTGGGAAGCCGCAGCACCCTTGTTCCGGCTGCTCACAAAATGAAATCAGGGCTTTGGCACCCCTGGGAGCCGTGAGACCATCGTGGGCCGATGGGCTGTAGGGAAGGGACAGCCCTGGGATCAGAGCCATGGAATCACAGAAGGGATCTGGGCTGGAAGGGACCTTAAATCCCCACCAGTGCCACCGCTGCCGTGGCAGGGACACCTCCCACTGTCCCAGGCTGCCCCAGCCCCAGAGTCCAGCCTGGCCTTGGGCACTGCCAGGGATGGGTCCTCTCCTCTCCTCGAGCGGGAGGAAACCCCTGAGCAGCTCAGAGGTGATGGAAACTTCCAGCTGCGGGGAAGGGGGAGATGCCCAGGTGGGCACTGCCGGGGAGCATCTCATTCCTGCTGCAGCCGCCTTGCCAGGCCCTGGCTGTCCCATGCCGTGCCATGCTGTGCCATGCTGTGCCATGCCGTGCTGTCCCATGCCATGCCATGCCATGCTGTGCCATGCCATGCTGTCCCATGCCATGCTGTCCCATGCCATGCTGTCCCATGCTATGCCATGTCATGCCGTGCCATGCCGTGCCCTCCCGACTAACCACGTGTGTTCTGCCCCTTCTCCCGTGCTGCCGTGCCGGGGGCGGTGCAGCCTCACCCCCATCGTTCCTGCCCCACCCACCACCGCTCTTCTCTCCCCTCTCATAGTGCGGACGCAATGCTGAAAACTTCGACCGGTTTTTCACCCGCCACCCGCCCGTGCTAACACCTCCCGACCAGGAAGTCGTCGGGAACATTGACCAGTCAGAATTCGAAGGATTTTCCTTTGTTAACTCTGAGTTTTTTAAGCCTCAAGCCAAGAGCTAAGTTGCTGTGCAGATCTCATCCCTGCATCTCTCATCCGGTTCCAGCGGCTGTTGTGGCGACACATTCCATTGCAAAACTTGCGTCCATGGGTTTTGTTCGGCTCCTTACTGGAGTGACCGTATTTCAAGTGTCTTCCTGTTGCTTGGGGTGTCACTGGAGGGGAGGGATGTGCAAGAAATGCTGCAAATGGGCTTTTGTAACATTTTGTTTGTAGAAAATGGGAACAGCTCACTGGGTGACAGAATGAAAACGGAGACAGTGACAACTGGAAGAAATCCCTTCATCACGTGCTTTAACTCCCGCTCTTTCCTTTTTCCAGTGTTTTAATACAATCATGAAATTTTAATATTTAGCCTTAGTGGCAAGTAAGTGTTTTTAATGAAACCATTCCCTGGAGTGTCTGTCCTCCCGAAGGCTCTGAGAGCCGGGTGCTGGCTCTGGCTCCTGTTCTGGCTGTGTCCTGCAGTGTCCAGCCCCAGCACAGCTCCCCTTCCCTGCACAGATGCCTTGGGCCGGCTCATTCCCCGCGCTGGGTCCCAGCAGTGGGATGGATAAGTTATTTGGGAAGGCAGAGCTGCCGTTGGCAGAGATTTCTCCTGATTGTGCAGTTTCTAAGTAGCATTTTTTAAAAAAAAATCGAAGCAAACATCCAGTGGTAAATGGGAAATTTGGAAGAGCTGCTTTTGAATCCGTGGTGGCCCTAGTGAACGCCACCAACATCCATTCCGTAGCAAAGCTTTTTCTTCTTTTCAAATGCCAAAGCCATTGATGGAGTTTGTTACCCGTGCTTTAAATGTGTCAAAAATGGTATTGACCCAAGCGAGAGGTATTTGACTCTGACCAGGATTGTGAATTCTGATGTGAAGCGTGTAAAGAACCTTGTTCCAACGGATGCTTCTACCCTTGAAAGTTGCCGCTAGATATTTAAATGGCCCGAGTTTTGTTTCTGGCGTCAAAGGAAACATTTCAGGAGGGGTGAATTTCCCTTGTAAGGACAACAATCGCACTGCTTCCTTCTCTACCCTTGCAGATGTTCGTGGGCTGTCACTGTATCGATCTGCTTGATTTGTAATGTGCCAATTTTTTTTTTTTTTTTTCTGATACTGATTATAAAATAAAAGGTGAGAAAACACGCCCCAGAAAGCTGCGTGTGTTTGGCAATAACGAGTTTCTGCAGTTCGGCGAGGTGATTCCTTCCGGGAGCCGGGGCTGGGAGCTGCCCCGGCCGCTGGGGGATGCTGCCTCAGCGGCTCGTTCTACCTCTGCGTTTGTCCCAAAAATCCGAGCTGGGATGCACTGGGAGCATCATCCGGGAGGGAGCGACAGCCCGCCGCCTCCTGCAGCCGCCCGGGCCGCTCCGGCAGCGCCGGGATGGAGTTTGTGCGGGTGATCCCGGCAGGAAGGACGGTCCGAGGCGAGGGCACGGCGCGGGCGGGCGGAGCGCTGCCGCTCGGGGATCTCCTGCAGCGCCTCGAGCAGAACTGCGGCATCGCCTCGCTCTCCCGGAGACTGCGGAGCCCGGCCAGGCAGCGAGCAGCACCAGCGACCCATCCATCCGTCTGTCCGTCTGTCCAGCCATCTGTCCTGCCCGCCCTCCCAGGAGCGCTCGTGAGAAGCGATCGGCGCTTTCAGCACAAGAGGGGTCACAGGTTCCTCTCAACCTCCCTCCTGCCTTTGGGAACCCGCGTCTGCCACGTTCTGGATGCTGCGGGGTTGTTCCGAGAGGTCCCGAACATCGGCGGGAGCTGATCCCGGCGTCCTCCCCCGGCAGCCCCGGAGCTCCTTGGCAGGGTCAGGGAGGATCCCAGTCCCCGTGACCGGGCAGAAATGCTGCTCGGGGCCAGCCGTGCCTGGAGCACAGTGCCACGGGCTGTCTGCCACGCCACGCCACCGCCACACCGTGCCACCGTGCCACCGCCACGCCGTGTCACCGCCACACAGTGTCACCGTGTCACCGCCACACTGTGCCACTGTGCCACCACCACACCATCCCGCTGTGCTCCTCGCTGTGCTCCTCGTCACCTCCCAGAGTCAATTCGCCCACTGCTGGAAGCTCTTTCAGCCCTGAGCGTTCCCTGCGCTCCCCTCTCTCCCCGAGACCCGCACGGCCGCTCCCTGCCTGCTCCCTGATTGTTCATCATCTTGACAGAGGCCGAATTGCCGCCGATTCAGGCAGAATTCAAGGTAAGACACCAGCAGCCCGCACTTTGCCGTGCTCAGCTTCCAGCCGAGGCCCCGAGGAGCGGGGGGCTGCTGGAGAGGGCGGTGCAGGGGAGTGGGCTGCCCTGAGCCCCCTCCCGGGCACATCGCAGCGTCTCCCGGAGCCTTCTGCAGCCAAAAAGCAGCAGCAGGAGGTTTTTCCCCCTCCAGGGCTCCCAGGCTGGACGCTCCCGAGGGCTGGGGACCACGGTGGCAGCTTGCACCCGTCACACGTGGGTGTGTCGTTCCCCTTTGCAGCATCCCACAGCTCCTGCCTTGCTAGGACAGTGCTGCCCTGGCCCACGTTGCTTTGGATGGATGCGGCCTTCAGGAGCCTCGTGATCAGCTCAGAGCCCTCCAGGAGCCAGGGGCCACTTCTCACAGAGAGCCCCCAGCACAGCCACGGCCGCTCCGGCAGGGACCGCCCGGCCCTGGTCCCTGGGGGACCCTGCTGCCATCGAGGTGGGCTTGTCCTCACATTCCGACTGCTTCGCCCTTTGCCTGCAGAGCTCTGCACCTGAAGCTGAGCCCTTCGCCTTGTCTGCCCTTCCCTGCTCCTGCTCTGTGCCCCCAAATCCACGACTTCTTCCTGCTGTGTGCTGGAGAGGAGCCCCGAGGGGCGCTGGCGCTCAGGGACGGGCTGGCAGACACCGGTGCCCTCCGGAGCATCGCCCCGTGCTCAAGGCCTGACAGCACAGCCACGTCCTGGCTCTTCTCCTGCCTTTCCTCTCTCGGCTCCTTGAGTTCCATCCAGACCTGCTTTTCCTCCTGCCTCGTCTCTTCTCCATCATCCTTGGCTTCTCCTGATCTTCCTCCCCAAGGCTAAATCCTGACGGGATGTCTGCCATGGCAAGTGGAACCTCCGAGCACCCCCGGAGGTCCTGATGCACTGCTGGCTCATCTCCCGGGCTCAGTCCAGCTGTGGTGGGGTGCGGTGCTCCTGGGCTGTCCAGGCTGGCAGGAGCACCTGGCTCTGTGCCCTGGCCATGCTCCTGCCTGAGGCGTGAAGGTGCCTCAGTGTCCCACTGGGCCGAGAGGGGCTGCAGGGAGGGCACAGCAGTGGAGGTCAGCCACGGGCGTGGGGTGGGGTGCAGGACCTGCAGGACCCCCACAGTCACTTTCCTCAGTTCAAACCGGCAGATTAATCCAGGGTTGGAGATCCTGGTTCTGCGGAGCACAGCAAGGACCTGGCGTGGTGGGGCCACACTTCAAAGGCAAAGTCCGGGAAAAGTGGAAAGCACAGGTTTCTGCCAGGCATTAAATTTGGGACAGGGTCCTACCTGTGTCACGGAGGGGAAGGTCACTGCAGCAGGGGGCTGGGTCTCCTGTGTAGGGACGTGGAAGAAGGGGTGGAGGAGCCTTTTGTCCCCCTTGGATTTAGTAACGAGGCAGAGCAGAGCCGATGTCCCTCCACTGCTGCTGCTGAGGGTGAAGGACCTGGGGTGCTTGTGCTGTTCCCCCAGTGCTCAGTCACCCCTCCAGCCGCGGCTCTGCCACCTCCCAGGGCAGGACAGCCCCGAGCCGGGCGCTCTCTGATCTGCAGGGTTTAGAAGAGCAGCCCACGCACTCCCAGCCTGGCTCCACAGTGCTGATAGCGGGTTCCCAGCGCTAATCCTGACACTAACGTCCTTTTTTTCCCTTTTCTGGCTTGGGTGTAGCTGCAAAGTTGTTCTTCTTAAGAAATTGCAAGGAGAAAATGTTCCATATGTGGAATTTTCTTCTCGGAGGTTTTGAAGTGCTGTGTGCTTTCTCTGTACAACCCTGGAGCAAGTCACATCCTCCACCAATAAACCAGTGCTGGTCAACAGCATATCACGGCATCATTCAAAAATCAAGCTTAAAGCAGAAAGAGCTCTCACATCTGATTATTTCGTGCAAATTTTGACGTGGTGGTGACTGCTGCTGCCATTTCGAGGCGCGTTGCTTCCTCCAGGCTCCTTCCTCCGGTGCAGTGCCGAGCTCCGGTTGTGGCGCGGGTTCTGCATGCCGGGAACGCTCCGTGCTCTCTCCCGCAGCCAGCGGGAGGGGAGGGACGCTCCCCTCCCGGCACAGCCGGCTCTCACCTGTCCCTTTGTGCTGCTCGTGTGTTTCAGGCGCGTTCAACCGGTGTTCTCCTCCTCTCGATGGTGCTTCTCTTGTCCAGGGCTGTGAGTTCCTGCTGGGTTGTGGAGTGTGGGGACAGCTTGGTTCCCCCGGGCGCTGCCACCTCTGGCCGCCTCGCTCCTTCCCCGGTTTAACTCTCTGCTTTCCGTTTAACAGAAAGACAAACGCGACACTTCCAACTTCGACAAAGAGTTCACCCGGCAGCCGGTGGAGCTGACGCCCACGGACAAACTCTTCATCATGAACTTGGACCAGAACGAGTTTGCTGGATTCTCCTACACCAACCCCGAGTTTGTCATCAACGTGTAGTCGCGGCGCAGCCCTGTCCTCGCTGTCCCACGCCAGGTCGCCCTGTACATAGGACACTAGTCTTCCGGGATTAGCAGCGCAGACACACATCCCCTCCCGCCAAGCGCGCCGACCGCTTCTCCTCGGAGCCTCTCCATGTCCGTGCCACTCGCTAGCTTGGTTTCCCCAGCCGGAGGTGTTCGGGGCGCCGGTTACCGGTCAGTGATACTTCTAGGAACTATAGTTGGTGGTGACTAATAGAGTTTTTCAACAGAAACACACCAAATTGCTACGGTCTCTGTAATTTTTGCAGCGGGACGCTGTGATCCCAGTGACCCAGCCACTCCCAAAGCGCTGCTGTGGAATGCTAAGCATGGTTGATCGCTTAAAGCGTTGTGCTGAAGCTTGCGATGAGTGTGAGCTTGTCTTAGAGGAGCCTTTTGTTCAAGACATGGATATATTTGATCAGTGTGGAAAAAAATCTGCTTTTAGACTTCTATTTTCCAGTGCGTTGTCCGTAGGGTCAGCCCGGCTCTCCGGAGCATCCCGCACCGTGCGCCTCCCCCGCGCCCTGCCGCTCCGAACCGCTCCCACGCCGGTTCCTGTAAATCAGAGCAAACCTTTTTCTAAGTGAAAGGTGGGGGTTTTTTGTAACATCTGGAACAGTTTGCAGTTTTGATACGCTCTGTCAGCACTCGCATAAATCTTTCACAGACACTGTCGAGATGTAACAGCTCTGTAAAGGATATTAATATTCTACCAAAACAAAACGCATTTATATTCTTGGTTTACAATTTGCCAACTGAAAACACGCCCAAGACCAAAGGGCTGCACTGAGGGCTATTTATAATGGAAACTTTTCTACTTTCCACCCTCTGCTATTCTCTTCCAGGCTCCAAACCCATGGATTTCACAGACATCTTGATTTCCCTGATTTCCACCAAATTCCTGGGGGTTTTATTCAGTAATCCAGGACCTTCTGCATCATTAAAAAAAAAAAAAATCTGCATGAGAAGAGACAATTCCAGCAGCCGTTTGTGAGGCAGAGCCGTGGCGTGCGGGAGGGCAGGGACAGGCAGGGACAGGCAGGGACAGGCAGGGACAGGCAGGAGCACGAAGGAGGGAGCAAGGACAGGGAGGAGAAGACAGGAGGTGGAGAGGTGAGGGCAGGAACAGGGAGAGGAGGGCAGGAATAGGGAGAGATGGGCAGGGGTACGGAGAGATGGGCAGGAACAGGGAGAGATGGGCAGGAACAGGTGAAAGAGGGAAGGAGCAGGCAGGAGCAGGTGAAGGGGGGCAGGAGGGGGCAGGAGAGGGCAGGAGAGAGCAGGAGCAGGGAGAGATGGGCAGGAGCAGAGAGAGGAGGGCAGGAGCACGCAGGAGCAGGCAGAGGAGGGCAGGAGCACAAGCAGGAGCAGGTGGAGGAGGGCAGGAGCAGGCAGAGGAGAGCAGGAGCAGGTGAAGGAGGGCAGGAGGGGGCAGGAGCAGGTGAAGGAGGGCAGGAGGGGGCAGGAGCAGGCAGAGGAGGGCAGGAGCAGGTGAAGGAGGGCAGGAGGGGGCAGGAGCAGGTGAAGGAGGGCAGGAGGGGGCAGGAGCAGGTGAAGGAGGGCAGGAGGGGGCAGGAGCAGGCAGAGGAGGGCAGGAGCAGGTGAAGGAGGGCAGGAGGGGGCAGGAGCAGGCAGAGGATGGCAGGAGCAGGCAGAGGAGGGCAGGAGCAGGTGAAGGAGGGCAGGAGCAGGTGAAGGAGGGCAGGAGGGGGCAGGAGCAGGCAGAGGAGGGCAGGAGCAGGTGAAGGAGGGCAGGAGGGGGCAGGAGCAGGTGAAGGAGGGCAGGAGCAGGCAGAGGAGGGCAGGAGCAGGTGAAGGAGGGCAGGAGGGAGCAGGAGCAGGCGGGCACTGCCCTCGGTGGCCGGCCGGTGACCCTGGCTGACGGCTGGGTTGGCAGAGGCTGAGGCCCAGGTGAGCACCCCCCAGTCCCTGTCACGCCGCTCCCGGCACAGCCCAGCCTGGCTGGTTTGCAGAACCCTGGGTGCATTTTCTGAGCCGGCGCTGGTTCTGCTGGGTGCAGCCATTCCTCCAGGCCCCAGGGAAATGGGCGGGATTTTTTCAGTCATGAGGAATTCTCTAGAGGAAATTCTAGTTTGTAGACCTTTTATAAACACGAAACTCTACCTTTGGAAATTATCTTCTTCTTTTAATGGTTCCTTGAGAACTACAGGCTGCCAGCAGCTAAAGCACTGCCCCAGTGCCGGGGGCAGGATGAGTGTCCCCTCCCTGCCACCCTGCCACGGGCACTGTCCCGCGCCTGCCGGGGTGAGAGCTGAGCCCGTGGCCTCGGGTCCTGCCCTGGGCTGGAGGAACCCAAACCAAACCCAGAAAAACTGCAAATTGTGCCAGATCCAGGAGGGCGTTTACGAGGGGCTCTGCACCAGGCGAGGCCCGGGGCTCGGGGGGCTGCTGAGGGCTGCCCCGAGCCCGGCACGCCCCGAGGACACCGCGCCCTCCTCTGCAGAGCGCAGCTGACCTCAGAGCATGTGCGTTACCGTGACCTTCAAAGCTGTCGCTGCAGAATTAGTGTTACTTCAGTGGTGAATGTCTTTAATTTCCATATCTTTGGCTCTGGAGGCGCTCCCGGCTCTGTCCAGGATGCTGCTGGGCGGTCTCCGGGGCCGAGGGACACCCCGGGGCCGTGGGCACAGTGCAGGAGCTGCTGCGGGGGGAGTCACAGCTTTTCTGTTTGGAACTTCTGTGTCTGTGCCGGGGTGACACTTGTGCATGGAGCAGGCGCTGCTGGACGCGGGTGGCCTCGGAGGGGACCTGCAGGGAGCGGGGATGTGGCACCGGGCAGCTTTGGAGGCAGTTTGGGATTGAGATCCACGCCCCGGGGCGAGCCCGGCCAACGCCGGCTCCTCTTCTCGGGACTCACACCTTGAGCATTCCCGGCGCTGTCCGCTCTGCTGCTTGCCAAACTCCTGTTCCGAGACTTATTTCCAGATGACCTGTTTCTTCTGTGGAGGAACGTGCGGTGGGATGTGCCTGGCCCTGCACGGACACTCAGATCCCTGCGGACTCCTCCAAGGAAGGGCAGAGTGCCGGGGGCTGAGTCACCGTTTACTGTCGATTGGTGATTTAATCTTCACTGCTGGGTGGGGAAAGCAGAGCTTGGGGAGGATGCTCAGAGCTGAGAGCCTCAGGAGAGCCCCAGGTGCTCCACAGATGTGTGGAGAAAGCCCGAGAAATCCGCACCTGGAGCACACCTGGAGCCGCTGGGGATGCAGGGGGCCTCGGGTCTGGGTCCCACCTGGGTTCAGTGGGAGCGGCAGCGGGGTCCCCTGTGGCACAGGGACCCCAGAGCCCGGGGGGCGCAGAGGAGGGGCTGAGGAGGCAGGACATGCACAGGATGGCACCTCCTGAGTGTCCCAGGCTGGATTACATCCCAGTGCCGCAGGTAAGTGTGTCCAGGCTCTCAGATGGCTTCCCTGGGACCAGGTGGATCAGACAGCTCCCCTGGGCTGCTGCTCCAGGCCCTGCCCTGCTCCCAGGGCCACTCCTCTCGTTCCTGGCTGGGGCTGTGTCCCCTGGCCGGGGCTCTGAGCCGTGAGACCACCACCAGAGCAGCTGTGGATGGGCTTCATCCATCCCATAAACGAACGGGAGTGGGTGCAGTGCCAGCACGTGCAGGTGGATGGAGGATGAGGGCAGTGGATGCGCTCTGATGGCTGTGAGCCCGGAGCTGTAAGCCCGGGGGATTCGAGCACAGGACACGAGGATCCCGCTGTTCCCGAGGGCTGGGATTGCACCTGGAGGCTGCAGCCTGCTCACACTGCCACGAGCTGTGGCAGGAGCAGGTGAACCTCTGGCTCCATGCATGGAAGTGTCACCCGAGCTGTTTATTTCTGATCACATTCAAAGTGGCAATTAAAAAAAGGAGGGAAAATAAAAAAAAAAATTAAAAAAATTTAAAAAAAAAAAAAATGTTTATTGTTGAACAGTTTGTGTTTGTGGATTTGATTTCACCTGCAAGTATTTGATGACTTTTCTACATCCTAGACTACCTGCTCTGTGTTGTCAAACGGTTCTCATGAAGACCTCCTTTTAGATAGGCATATACTCTGGATTCAATTTGCTGCATGTATGAAAAAAAAATAAAACATCTAATTTTAAAGAAACACGGAAATCTTGGCTTCCTTTGCCCACGAGAGTCTGGGGATGAGCCAGGGGCTGGGCACGGGGGGTGCTGGGGGTCGGGGTCCCCCGAGGGGCCCCACCGAGTGCTGGCACGGCAGAAAATGCTGGGAACTTTCAGGGCTTTGGTCAAAAACCGCACAGCTGTGCAGCTGGAGATGAGCAGTGAATGCAGCTGCCCCAGCGCAGGTCCCGGAGGGGAGACTGGGACTTAAGCTGGGTTTAAAGGCGCACATGGAGGTGGGCAGGGGGCGGAGGGACACGTTCTTTGTACCCTCGGTGAATTCTCACTGCCCAGTTCCCTAAAGCCGCCGGAGAGGCTCTGCCCAGCGCCGCTGGAGCAGCAGCTGCAGTCCCTGGGGCTGTGGGCAGAGGTGTCTGCGCCGGGCAGTGCTGGGCAGGGGGCTCGAGACCCCTGTGGGGATCCCCCAGCGCCTGCAGGAGCCCCGGGGCTGCGGGGGCTGCACCATCCACTGGGGCCCGGCAGAGCTGCCCGGCACCTCCCTGCCCGGCACCTCCCTGCCCGGCACCTCCCTGCCCAGCACCTCCCTGCCCAGCACCTCCCTGCCCGCACCTCCCTGCCCGCACCTCCCTGCCCGGCACCTCCCTGCCCAGCACCTCCCTGCCCGCACCTCCCTGCCCGCACCTCCCTGCCCGGCACCTCCCTGCCCGGCACCTCCCTGCCCGGCACCTCCCTGCCCGGCACCTCCCTGCCCGGCACCTCCCTGCCCTTCTCCGTGTGGAACCGGCCTGGGAAGGGCTTCTGCTCCTGTCTTTGGGGACGTCAGCTAAGCTTTCAGCAGAGCGTCCTCCACTCTCCCGCCCCGTGGGGCTGATGGGCAGCAGGAACACCTCAGTTCTCCTGGGGGTGGGAAAACTGCCCGGCTCAGCCAGTCCTGGCGCTGCTGGCACTGCTAGCACACCCTGGCACACCCTGGCACACCCTGGAACACCCTGGCACACCCCGGCACACCCTGGCACACCCTGGCACACCCCGGCACACCCTGGCACACCCTGGCACACCCTGGCATCTCCTCCCACCTGGGCAGCCCTGGGGGTGTCCCCCCCACGAGCCCCAGCCCCTGATTCTTCCCTCAGCCCCCAGCCCAGCCCAGGGGCCCGGGGTGCCCGGTGGAGCCTCCCCAGCCCCACTGGTGCCCGTTCCCGGCACGTTGGAAACACTCCCGAGGTTTGCCTCTCCTGCCTCGTGTAAGTGAAACATTTGGTTTTGTGACACTTCCCTTAATTATGGGAGCTAATGACAAAACCATTGTGACAAATGACTCAGCTTTTGATAGTGAAGTTAATTAATTCTGAAGCCGGAGCCGCCATTGGAGTATCTGGAGAAACGCGATTAGGAAGTCTGCCTACCCAGCGTGACACGGGCAGGAGCAGAGCCCCTGTGACAGCCAGGTAAAACCCTCCCCGGGGCTCTGAGGGATGATCTGCCCCGAGCCAGGGGATTAAAGGCCAGACATCCTGGTGCTCGCCTCCTGCTCCATCCCTCCATCCATCAAAGCACCCAGGGAACGCCGCCTCGTTAGTGCTGGGGCCGGTGACCAGGAGCGGCTCCGCATTGGGCGCTGACCTTCAAGAGCGTCTCCCTGAAGCCATCTTTCATCTCTTTCATTTGCATTACAATCCTGTTTGCCTCATTATTCCTTATCCACTTCTTCTTCAAAGGATTTAAATCAAATCAATTAAATTGTGGCAGGCTGGAGCAGCGCTGAACCTTTCCTTGTGGCTCAGCGTGGTCCGGCTGGACCCGACTGCAGAACGGGTTTAATCTTCTGCTATTTGTTCTTTTATTGCTTCTGGGCTGCCACTGCCCACAGATGCCTTTGTTCCCCGTCCATCCTTCCCCCCATCCCGTGCAGAGACGCTCCATGGAATGCCTGCTCCTTGGCTGGCCTTGGGGAAGGGATCCTCTCGGCTTCCCTCACGCAGCCCAGGCTCAGGGACACGGGGAGCTGCAGGGCATGGAGCAGCTGTGGGAGCCCCGGGGCGCTGCCGTGACGCTCGCTGTCCTGTGCCATCCCTTTCCATCTCCTCTGCTTGTTTTGTGTGCCCAGGGAATCAAAGGATCCTGGAATCATTTGGGTCGGAAGCTCTCCCTAAGACCATCGTGTTCAACTCCAGCACTGCCAAGGCCACCACTAACCCATGTCCCTTCATGCCACATCTACACAGCTTTCAAATCCCTGCAGCTATGGGGACTCTACCCCCTGGCAACCCTTTCACTGAAGAAATTTCCCCTAATATCCGATTTAAACCTCCCCTGGTGCAAATGGAGGCTGTTTCCCCTTGTCCTGTCCCTCGTTCCCTGGGAGAAACCTGACCCCACCTGGCTGCACCCTCCTGTCAGGGACTCCAAGTGTCGGTACAGAGGGGGGGAAAACGCTGGAGCAGCGTCACGAGCGTGGGCAAAATCCCCCGGCTGTGGGCACGCAGCTGCTGCGGGAGTGGTCGCCTGGGCCCTGGAAGATGCGTGGTGCTGGCCCACGCGCGGCCACCCCTGCTCCCTCGGCGTCTCCCAGAATAAAGAGGCTTCATCACAACGGATTCCTGCTCCTCCCCTGCTATTTCCATTGCTGCTCAAGTGTCGGAAACCCAGCAGGGAGAGTGGAGCTGCTGGGGAATTGCACCGGCCCGCACCAAGCGCGCCAGCCGGTGCCGCGGGCGCTGCGGCCGGTGGCACCCGTGGCATCGCTGCCACCCGCGGCAGCACGCCGCGCAGGGACACACCAGCCTCACCACCGGAGCCCTGCTGGAGCCAGCGGACTGCAGCCAGCGCTCCCGAAGTGTGTGCAGATATAAATAATCCCCTCGTAGGAGTGGGGAAGGATGAGCACATGTGCCCAAGGCTCTGGGGTCCTTATCCCCTCGCAGCCCCCGGGAGCAGGAAAATGAAGTGAGGACTAGGCAGGGCTGGAGCATCTCCCTGCATCGCTAATGACCCAAACTTGCCTGGGATCAGCCTCTCTTCCTTCAAGGAAAAACCTAATCCAGCTAGGGATTATTTCTGACTACTTACTTCCTGTCACTTTGCCAATCTAAATGCAGCAGAGCTTTCATCGCTGGATTTGGGAGGGCAAAGCCTAACAGATCTCAGGTTAGGACATTTTTGCCTGCAAGGATCACTTTTTTTCTCACGAGAGTTGTGCAATCCCTGCAGCGTGGGCTGGGTTTTGTTTTTTGTTTCTACTTGGCCCAGCACGGTAGGGCCCAGGTCCAGGAGCAGGAGGATGATGATGGACAAGGCAGGGAACAGCCGGAGGTGATGGAGCTGGGGCAGGAGGAGCCCAGGCTGCCCTGCTCAGGGTGCCAGGCTGTGACCCCGCACTTTGAGCTGCAGAGCAGCGTGCCAAGGTCACCAAACTGTCATTGGTCCCAAATCCTGGTGAACCCTGGGGAGGCCAGAGCTCCTGGAGCTCCGTTCACGGAGCGGTCAGAGGGCTGCAGTGCGTGGCCGGGGTGTCCCCACCTCCAGCCCCACAGGGGCCAACGCGACGTGACACGGACTTTGCTTCTGTTGGAGCTCGCTTTGTTCAAAGCCTAGGAAACGGTACATGTGCACTCTGCTCACACCTACACACGCTGTGTTAAAATAACACAATTAAGGCTGCAAAATCCCCCACTCGCAAGGCAATTTGCAGCCCCTCAGCTGTGGGAGGGAGATATCTTTGCAGCCTCTGCGCGGGCCGGGGGCCGGGCAGGGTGCTGGCGTCAGGCGCTGCTGACGGCGGGGGGACAGCCGGGGGCGGCGGGGGTGGCAGGAGCAGGGGCTGAGGCAGATGTCCCACGGGGAACTTGGCCTTTCCCCGCTCTGAGCCGCCTTCGTGGTGCCCACGGGATTGCTCAGGAGCAGGGGCTTAGGAAAATCGTGAAGAGCAACTTCTTACACAGGCAGACAGCGGCAGGACTGGAGGGAATGGGTTTAAATTGAAAGAGGTTCACACTGGAAACCGGGAAGAAATTCTTCCCTGTGAGGGTGGGCAGTTCCTGGCACAGGGTGCCCAGAGCAGCTGTGGCTGCCCCTGGATCCCTGGCAGTGCCCAAGGCCAGGCTGGATGGGGCTGGGAGCAGCCTGGGACAGGGGAAGGTGTCCCTGCCATGGCAGGGTGGCACTGGATGGGATTTAAGATCCCTTCCAGCCCAAACCTTTCTGTGGTTCTGTGATTCTGTGATTCTGTGACCCTGTGCAGCCATGCCCGGGGCTCATCCTGGTGCCCGGTGCCGGTGCCCAGTGCATCACACCAAGGTGTGAGCCTGGAACCATCGTGTGCCTCTGCCAGCAGCTCTCCCCAAAAGTGAGAAGCGATGACCCCTCCTCAAAAATTGCACAGGAAGACCCCCCTGTGGTGCAGGGGGGGCTGGGGGTGCTGCTGACCCCGACCCCCGTCCCCACACTCCTCGGCGGGCCGTGTCCCCTCCCCGCCCAGCCGGCCCTGCCGCTCTCCCGATGGAAACGCTGGGAAGCAGGAGCTGGTGCTGCGCGCCCAGAGAGCCCGGGCAGAGCTGCGCCGCCTCCAGCCCGGGCTGGGAACCAGGCACGGGGCCCGTGGGGAAGCAGGGAATGAAGCAGGGAATGAAGCAGGGAATGAAGCAGGGAATGAAGCAGGGAATGAAGCAGGGACTGGAGCAGGGAATGAAGCAGGGAATGAAGCAGGGAATGAAGCAGGGAATGAAGCAGGGAATGAAGCAGGGACTGGAGCAGGGAATGAAGCAGGGACTGAAGCAGGGACTGAAGCAGGGACTGAAGCAGGGAATGAAGCAGGGACTGAAGCAGGGACTGAAGCAGGGACTGAAGCAGGGAATGAAGCAGGGAATGAAGCAGGGTGATCCACAGGCAGCGGGGAGCCGGGCAGGGAGCGCGGCGGGGCAGCACAAGCGGCCATCTCAGGTTGAGGAGCCACTTGATTCTCGCATTCTTAATGTCTCCGTACCTTCATAATTCTCTGTTTGCGTTTCTGGAGTAAATAACTAGTATTTCCATGTGAGTGCATACGGATGAGGGCTGGGGAAGCGCACGCCGCCGTGTAAATCGTTCGCTTTCCCGGCTCACCGCGGCCCTCACAGGACCGTGGATTCCAGAGGTAAGTGTGTTCTAGGGCTTGTTGGAAAGGTCGCGTGAGTCATGGGCTCATCCAACCGGCTGAGAGATGTTTCAGGGAGATGAGGAGACAGCGGAGAGGGAGAGGGCAGGGGGGTTAACTGCTGGGAACGGCGCAGGAGGGGCTTGTGGGTACGAGGGATGTTCATCTGAGCCACGCCGGGCAGGGGATGAACCCCGGTGTTACCGGGGCAGGAACAGCCCCGCGCCAGCGCGGGCAGGTGCCGTGCCCTCCCTGGGGTCCGCGCTGTGGGTGTGTGTCCCCCAGCCCCTCGTCCCAGATGCCCCCCGGTGCCGGTGCTCGGGCACAGAGCAGAGCTGGGGGGAATCGGGGAAGCGAGCGGCCCCGTGCCGGGGGCTGGTGCGGGTGGGTGACGGTCCCGGCACTTCCAGGGGGTTTCCAGGCGGTCCGTGTCCCAGGACAGTCCCGGTCCGGTCCCAGAGTCCCGGGGGGCGGTCTCGGTCCCCGCTCAGCGGTGGGGTCCCCCCGTCCAGCCCGGCTATTCCCGGGGGGTCCCTCTCCCACCTCCCGGGGCACTCCCGATCCCGACACCCTGGGGTGGGGTTCCCGAGCCAGTCACGGCCGCGGTCCCCTCCCGGTCCCGGCACCCCGGGGTGGGTTTCCCGTCCCGGTCCCCGTTCCCCCCGGCATCCGCGGCCGTCCCCGCCGGCCGGAGCGGGCGGGGGGCGGTGTCCCGGCGGCGCAGCCCCCCGCGGGTCCCGCCCCCCGCCGCCCCCCGCCCCCGCCGCCCCCCGCCGCCGCCTGGGCCGGGAGGAGCGGGGGAGGCGCCGGGAGAGGCGCCGGGAGCGCACGGCGGAGCCGCTCCGCCGGGCCGGGCTGCTGCGCTCCGCGGGCCGCGCTCGGGCCATGCCTGCCGGGCTCCCCGGGGCCGGGCCGCCCCGCTCCGCGCCGCCGCGGGGCCCCGGCTCTCCGCCGGCCGCGGGGGCATGAGGCGGCGGGCGGCGGGCGGCGGGCGGCGGCGCCGGCCCTTCCCCTGCGAGCCGCCGCCGGAGGATGAAGCAGCATGAGGATGTGTGACAGAGGCGTCCAGATGCTCGTCACCACGGTGGGAGCCTTCGCAGCCTTCAGCCTGATGACCATCGCCGTGGGCACCGACTACTGGCTCTACTCGCGCGGCGTGTGCAGGACTAAGTCCGTGAGCGACAACGACACGAGCCGCAAGAACGAGGAGGTGATGACCCACTCGGGGCTCTGGAGGACGTGCTGCCTGGAAGGTACCGACCCCCGCGGCCCCAAAACTTCGGGGGAAGGGTTGCGTCGCGGGACCCCCTCCGCCCGCCCCAGATCCGGGCCCCCGGCGAGCGGCGCATCCCCCGGCCGTGCGAGCGTCCCCCGGCCCGGCGGCGCCGCCGCTCCCGCTGCCGCTTTCCGCAGCCCTCCCCGGGCGCCGGCGGTGGCACCCAGGTGGCACCGAGGTGGAACCTGCGGGGGCCGCTCCCAGCGGGGGCCGGGGCTCTCCGGGCTCCCCCCGTGCCGGGGACCGGCGCTGGCGGCGGACGCGCTGTGTCCTCCCGGGTAGCACCGGGCTGAGGGGCCACAGGTCCCTCCTCTGATCGGGAACGGGTGAGCGAGAGGCCCGCGGCCGCTGCTCCTCTCCGAGGCTCCGCGTCCCCGTCACCGGGGGGAAACCCACCGAGCCCCGGCTCCGGCCCCTTCCCTCCGGGCAGCGCAGCGGGGCGAGGTGGGCTGCTGCGCCCCACCGCAGCTCGTCCCTCATCCCCAGGGCCGGGCGGTCCCACCGCGGCCGGGCTCTCTCCCGCTTCCCTCCCGCAGCAGCGCCTGGCCGGCGAGGCCCCGGCAGCTGCCGCCCTCCTGCAGCGCGGGCCACGATTTGGGGCAGTTTTGTCCCAAAGCTGATGGTTGAGGTGTTTCCGAGCGCCCACGGGCTGCGGTTAAAGGCGAGCTTTAACGGGGCCAGGTGCCGGTACCTGCGCAGCAAAAAATGGCCGATGGCATCGCCCTGGGCCCCAACTTTCGCCCCGAGTGGCGGCAGCGGTGTCCCGTGTGCTCAGGAGAAGCTGCCCCGCTGTCCTGGGGGGCCCTGGGGGTGTCAGGCTGCCCCGGGCCCGGAGCGGCCCCTCCAGCGGCGGGGGCAGGCGCCGAGCCGCTCCTGCACGTTGGAAAGTTCTCGGTGAGTCACGGCCAGGGATGCAGAAATACCCTGTGTGCTCCTGGTGCTCGGTCCTAAACCCCGCGGAGTCAGTCAGAGCTTTCTTATTGATTCAGGGAGGGTTTGGATCATGCTCTAATTCCATAATAAATAATTTGAGATAATCTGTCTCCCCTCTCGGGCTGCGGGAGCCAAGGAGGCAGGAGCCAGGGATGTGAAAGATGGGATTGCTGGAGGCATGAGTAATTTCCAAAATTCTTCGGTTTGCTACCTGTATTTTTTTTCTTTTTCCAGCCAATGTTTTATGTCTCCCTCCCTGTGATCAATCACTGCTTTGGACGGAGGCAGAGAGGCCCCGCTGCCCCGGGCACAGCTCCCTCGGGAAAGGGCTCGGCAGTGCCATGGCAGGGCTCGGAGCTGGATCCCAGCGCCCTGAGCCTGGGCACGGGGCTGGGAGCGCAGGGCGTGGGCTCAGCATTCCCTGCTCCACATCCAGCCCGCGCTGGTGCTCTGCGAGCTGCGGGAGTGGAGTGGGAGTGGAGGGGGAGTGGGAATGGGGTGGGAATGGGGTGGGAGCCGTGCGGGGCTCGGTCCGTACCTGCGGCACCGCTGGGGCCTCGTGCGGGGCCTGGCCTCTGCCATCCCCTGCGTGGGGTGAGGGTGACAGCGGGGCTGTGGGGGTGACAGCGGGGCTGTGGGGATGGCAGCGGGGCTGTGGGGATGGCAGTGGGGCTGTGGGGGTGACAATGGGGCTGTGGGGTGGCAGTGGGAGTGACAGTGGGGCCGCGGGGGCCGCAGCGCCCCGGCAGGGACAGGGAGGGTCCCCGCCTGTGCCCGGGGGGAGCACACGGGGCTGTGATGCCGCTGGGGCTGCCTGTCACCCTCCTGAATTCCGCAGGAGAAGGCGCCTCGCAGGCTGTTAACCCGTGCGGCGCTGGGAAGGGAAAACTTCCGCCGGCCGAGCGGCGCCGGCGGTGCGGGGGAAGGAGCGGCCGGGGCGGGGGCTGAGGAGCCCCCCAGCCCGGGGAGCGCCGGGGGCAGAGCCCTGCACCTGTTACATCCCGCACGTCCTGCGCCATCCCCGCTCAGGGCCTGGCTGGTTTCCGTCGGGCTGCGAGCGGGGACGGGCTCCATCCCCCGACTCCGAGCGCGTTCTGCCGCAGGGGCCGGCTCTCCTGCGGCGCACCGGGCGCTTTCGGCGCCGAGCGGAGCTCCCGGCCCCTCGGGAGCCGCCTCAGGCCCCAGCTTTCCGCGGCCAGCGGGGGCCGGAGGCGCGCGGGGAGCGGGGAATCGCCGCGGGCGGAGCGGCGGGGCTCAGCGCGGAGCTCCGGGCTCCGAGCGTCCCCGGCCGCCTGCGGGGGAGCCGCGCACCACGTGAGCCTCACGGGAGAGCGGACAAATCCTGAATGGAGCCGCCGCAGCCCCGCGGAGAGCCGCCCGCAGCGGGGAGCGCAAACCAGCGCCGGAGGCGGCAGCCGGAGCCCGTCGGGTGTTTGAGACCGCCGGCCCCGGCCGTCTGCTCCGAGTGGCGGCCTCTGGACGGCGATTGCTGCTCCTCCGAGACACGCGCGCTCGGCAGGTGTGTGCGGCTCAGGTGTGAGCTGCTGGTGTGCGCGTCCCCCGTGGCTGTTTCAGAACCTGCCGTGTCGGGAGGGGAGCAGAGCGCACGGCGCTTTCTGGGGGGGGAGAGCTGAAGTTGAGAAATAGCTGCCTAGGCCAGTGGTGTTTTCAAGAAAGTAGCAGAACTTTGGTTTTCATCAAACTTAATTAAATTCAGCATCATTAAATGCAGCATCATTAAATGCTGGGAGGCTCCGTGTCCTCCCCGCTGCGTGGTGTAGATTGGGACCGGCTCCATGGCATCATGCGGATGTGAAGCAGGCAGAAGGAGCAGGAGGATTTGGCCAAGGCTGCTCAAAATACCATATTTTAAGGCGATGTGGTACTTTTCCTTTCCTCCTTCATTTCCCTCAACCGAATAAAGTGCTCTGTCATTTCTGGAGGAGGCCAAGCGTTGCTCTGCCTGCCTCCCTCACAGAGGATGCTCAGCATCCTGCACTCCTCTGGGGTGGGATGTGGGGTGTCCAGCAGGACACATGGACATCCGTCCCAGAGCTGTCCTTCGGCTGAGCCTTCCCCCTAGGGCCCATCCCGGCACCTCCAGTGTCCCCAGAGCAGCTCCAGAACAGCCTTTGCTCAGCAGTTCCTCCCTGCTGAGCCTGGGGAGCTTTCAGGGCTGGATTTTGGGATGATCCTGTCGGGATTTACACACAATTCTGCAGGTACCATCAGCTGAGCCCACGGCCCCCAAGGACCCTGCCCAGTCCTTTCTACACCTGCCTGGCTCAGTGGTGGAAGGATGGTCACTGCTGCAGGCGGCACCCGAGGGTGATGGGGCTGGGGGTTCCACTGGAGAGCTCCTGAGCTCCTCAAACTCCCCTTGAACACAAGAAATAACCTCTGGTACCCGTCTCTCCCGTAGCCATGTGGGCTGTTTGCCCATGTCCTGCCTGCTGGGAGCCTGGTTGCACCCTGAGGTCGCTGAGCCCCTCGCGGGGAGTCCCCAGAGAGGTGGGACCCCCAGCCCAGTGGGACTGAGCAGCTTCTCCTCCCCCCAGATGGGATCTTGCTCCCCTGGCTCCTCGCTCCTGATGCTTGGAGTTGACTGTATAGAGAAGGCCACGGCTGAATGAGCCCAAACCTGCCCGACCCACCTCCCCCACTCGTCAATATTCCCAGCAGCCTTTTCTCTGCCCTTTCCCTGTTTTACTCCCAATTGTTTCATGTTTTATTCAAAACGCTCAATGAAGACGTTGCCGTAGCTCGGCGCTGTCCTCGTGACCAGGGATCCTGTGCAGGAACATCCCCGGGATGAAGGGACTGTCTCTGTGAGCTCCCAGCCCCGTCAATAAAGCGCCGCTGTTGATTCTGCATAATGCAGGTCTTTAACTTTTCCAGGAGAGCTAAATCAAATACACTGTGGAACTCTTAAATGTATTATGTTACTGACTTCCTTTATCAACTGAGTTTGTAACTATATCTAAAAAAAAAAATGATGAAGTTTGATAAATCTATTTTCCACGAGGCTGTTTGACATTTGCCTCCTCCTCCGTTCCCACCTCTGCTAACCCACGGGCGGTGCTGGGGACACAGCTCCTGCCATTGCCCATCGCATCACTGCTGGCATTAAACCAGCTTCTCCCGCCTTCTAGAAATTCAACAGAACGCCACGGTTTGTTGAAATCCATTTGAGGTCTTCAGAAGCCTTCTCAGCCCGTTCTGTGGATGCTCCTGAGAGGAAGTCCTCTCGCCCTCCCGACTCCGTGTTCACACTTTGCAGCCGCTGTTGAGCATCCCCCCAGCTCCTGCCGGACACAGGAGCCTGTTTGTCCCCAAGCACAGAACTGGAGTATCTGATGAATAAGTAAGCACGTGTCACTTGTGCTCCGTGACTGACAGTTCCACCAGCATGATCCAGCGGTGGTTTGCACGTCAGGAGAGCTCCTTCCCACACAATGAAAGAATTCCTCCTTGTTTTGCCTTGACCTTCCTGTTGCAGATTTATTTTAATTGATCCCATCAGCTTCTCCCATCAGCCATTTGCTTGTGGCCTGCTACTTCCCATACCAAAGCGCCTGATTTTTAATTTTTAAATTCAGTTTCCCACTCCCCTTTCTAGTAGGCCTGGCAGGGGTGTGAGGTGCAGGAAAGCCCCTGCCCTTGCTCCCGAGTTTCCATTTTGCCCTGTTGGTTTTGCCCGTGGCTGGTTTTGGCTCTGCTGAGCTGAGCTGGGTGGCACTGAAGGCATTAAATCGGGCTGGAAGCAGCTGCCCTGGCCAGGCACCAGCTCTTCCCCCGCCTCCAGCTCCTCTCAGCCCTCTGAGTGAGGCCAAGCAGAGAATTTCCCCAAGGTGACAGCAAGATTGTTTCTGTTAGAAAGTTATTATCTTTAATTTTTAAAAGCGCCAAGCAAATGTCCCTGAGATTGCAATCACCCATGATGGAGCACTTTTTCTCGCTACTCATTACGGGCAGGTATTTAAGGAGCTGCTCATCGTGTTCCTCTGTCTGGTCAGTGTCTGTGATAGATTCTCATCACCACCCCAGCGTGCCGCCTCTCGGCACTGCCCGGTCCGGCTCGGTGCCAGTGCTGCCCTGGTGGGGCTGCCAGGCCACCCTCCAGGACCACGCTGACCACACTGACCAGCTGACCATGGTGACCACGCTGACCACGCTGACCACGGTGACCATGCTGATCACACTGATCATGCTGACCACACTGACCAGCTGACCATGGTGACCACGCTGACCACGCTGACCACACTGACCACGCTGACCACAGTGACCACACTGACCACCCTGACCATGCTGACCACACTGGCCACACTGACCACACAGACCACACTGACCACGCTGACCACCCTGACCATGCTGACCACGCTGACCATGCTGACCACACTGACCACACTGACCACACTGACCACGCTGACCACAGTGACCACACTGACCACCCTGACCACGCTGACCACACTGACCATGCTGACCACACTGACCACACAGACCACACTGACCACGCTGACCACACTGACCATGCTGACCACACTGACCATGCTGACCACACTGACCACGCTGACCACGCTGACCACACTGCCCAGTGGCCCAGCACCTCCAGCACGGCTCCCCACCATGCCCAGCCGTGGCTCTGCCCGTGAGGACACCCAGGGACGGGTGGCAGCTGCGGGTGCACAGCTGGGGAGTGTCAGCGTGGGCTGGAGGGGACGGAGGGTGACAGCCAGGCAGGTTTGGGGACACTGGGACACTGCGTGTTTGCTCTTTGTTACCCAAGGGCTGGGGGGAGTCGAGCTCTCCTGTGTGCTGGAGATACAGGATGTGATGTGATGGAGGCCCCCAGGGTGAGGATGTGACAGGAGAGGGACAGTCACCTGTTTGAGACTCCCCGATGGGATTACCGGGCTGCAGTTTAACACCCAGCGAGTCTTTCCATTAGGACAGCCTGGAGCAGGGACAGCTCGGCCCCGCTGTCACACAGCACCAAACTGGGCACGGGGCTCTGCGAGGGCTCAGGTGCAGCACCCAGGCGCGACCTTGGGCTTAGGGAATCCCTGAGCCTCGCCTCGGTGGAGGGTGTATTGGATAAAAGTGAATTACCGTCCTCTAACGGAGATGGAAATGAGGCTGGCTGGACCCTCAGGCTGCTCCAGACCCATGTTCTCGTGGCACACGGCCAAATGCCACGAGTCATAAGAATCCTTCTGGACACAGAGGGTCCCGTGCCCCTGCCAGCTGGCACCGTGGCTCTGAGCAGGCGTGCCTCCAGCTCCAGGGCTGCTTGGAGAGCGTCCGGGGAGGAGCTGTGCCTCAGCTCGCCGCCACCGGCTCTGCTTTGAGCAGAGGGTGCAAAATTCGCCCTCCTGGGATGCTGCGGCGTTTTCTGGGCAAAAATCCCGGCTTGTGGGGTGGGTTAAAGAGCCCGTTCCCTCACTGCCTGCGAGCAGCACGTGATGAATAAAATGTATGCTGTGAACAGCTCAGAAAGAGGCATTTTACTGCTGCATAGGCGTGGTGCAGAGCCTGTCATCTCCGGAGCTGCTCCCGTGCAATAGAGGTGGAAGGCTGAATTTGAATGAGGCTCGAGTGGGTTTTTTTTCCCCGTGCAAGGTCACTGGCTCCATGCCGGCAGTAAATAATTAGGGATGGCTGATGAAGGCTGCGAGCTGTCGGCTGCGCTTTGGGGAGGATGCCCCACGGAGGGTGCTGGATCCTCGTTCCCAGCGAGGTGGGGCAGCCCGGGAGGTGCCAGCGATGACGTTTGCGGGAGCAGCCAGGGAGCGATGCCCGGCTCCGCTGCCAGGAGCTGCGTGGCCGCTGGTAAATCCCTTCTCTCAGCACGAGTTTTGCCTCTTGTGCCGTGGAGCCGGGTGGATTCGGCGGCGCTCGCCTCACACTGGAGTCCCCCAGCCCCGTGCCCGCCGGGCGATGCCCCCGATGTCCCCGGCTGTGCCAGGGGACACGCCAGGTGTGCGGACCCGTCACGCTCTGCTCTTTGGGATGAGCTGAGGTGCGGCAGCCCAGCACTGACCTCGCTCGGCGCTTGTCTCGTCCCCGTGGTCCCCGTTCACGCGGGTCTCGCCATGGATTCTTAACCTCCTTTTTCGGGAAAATCAAAAACCGCTCTTAAAATTATATAAATGCAGGAATCCGGAAGTGCGGGGGGTGTTGCTCAGTGGCTGCCCGAGGGGCCCCACTTGGCAGGGGGGCTCCCCCCCGCCCCGCCTGCTGACCGGTGCCGCCGGCTCTCGGGGCGCGGGCAGCAGCAGCAGCCGGCTCTGCTCTGTCCGTACCGCGGCAGCTGGGGCCGGGAGGCACCCGAGGGGAAAGGCGCCCACCCGTGTCCTGAGTCCCCGCAAAGGGCCCGTGGGGAGATGGGGAGGGCGTGGGGAGGGCGTGGGGAGGGGTCCTGCCCGCTGCCCGCTGCCTGCACCCCCTGCCCGCTGCCCACTCCCTTCGCAGAGGGGCTCCCGCTGGGCTCCAACACCTGCAAACCCACTTCAGTCTTTCAAGTGACTCATGGAAGGAGACCCCTGGAAGCTGGGGGATGCATTTTGGGTTACTGCTCGGTTTCACCTCCCTGCTGAGGGTTCCCGGGTGGGCTTGCTTTGGCCGATGGGCTCCGCTCCGGAGGTTTGGGGTAGCTTTCCTCGCGGTGAGGAGCCGGGAGCCGCTCGCTCTGCGCAGTCCCAGGCGGGCTGTGAGGAGCCGCGGCTCGCTCGGGGAGCGCAGCAGCTCCAGATAAGGGCTCTGATTAAGAAGACACCCGCTGTGACAGAGAATGGCAGTGCCGGGGTGGCAGCGGCTGTCTCTCCGTGTGCGCGCTGCCAGCTCTGCGGTGGGGAGGGGCAGGGGCCGCATCCCGCACCCGGGGCTGGTACCCAGCCCCTGTGAATCACACACGGCCCTGTCCCGCCTCGGGGCAGTCTGGGGCACCGCGGTGCTGCACAGCGTTCTGCTTCCACACCGCGGTGATTCCCCAGCCCTCCACCTGCAACAGGTGTGGAAGTGTCTTCGGAGGGAACAGTGCAGGCCAGGCTGTGCCGCGTGCTTTGAACTGCCCCGTGTCTTTGGGGCCCTTCCCAACAGTCCGGGGGTTCTAAGGTTCTGTGATCGCTTGCCCAGAGGAGAAGGAGTGGGGAATCTTCTTGCAGGAGGCTCTTGGTCCTTTTTGGGATGTGTCAGGACCCCTGGGCTTCTCTCCTCCCCCGGGCACTGCAGGAATCCCTCACTCACCGGTGAGCGGCTGAGCACATCAGGGTTTTCCAGTCATGGCAGGGAGAGGCGGGAGGAGGGATGGTGGCTGCTGAGCAGGTGATAGGGTGCGATGATTTCCTCAGATATTGCCGGCTTCTTATCTCCTGACACCACGATGTAAAGACAAATCTCATGCCGTGGGCAGCAGGGGGAGGCTGAGGCTGAGCTGTTCCTGTGCCAGCTCCTTGGGAGTGGCGGGGTTTGACCGTACGGCCCTGTGGAAGTGCCGGGGTGGCAGGGAGGGCAGTGGGCAGGTTTGGGAGCAGGTCAGCCCCTGGTGCCACCCTGTCACCCTCCCTGGGGCTCCGTGTGTTCGCTGTCTGCCAAGAGGTTTGTGTTGAAGGAGGAGAATTGCTGGGGACAGGGACAAGGGGGGACAGGTGACCTCTCAGCCTGCCTGGGGACGCTGGGCACTCTTGGGGGTGTTGGCATGGGCGATACATCCTGTGGGACTTGGGCAGTAGGAGCAGGGACAAGAGGTGGTGTTTGAGGGTGACTTTGTGTTCATGCCTCTCAAATGGTCACATTTCCAATTTCACCGGTGTTTTGGTAATTGTCCCCTCATTACACCTTTAATCTCAGTTCGTGCCTGGGATCACAAGGCGGGGGAGCACCCCAGAGACACTGCCAGCGAGCAATGGTCCTTTTGAGGCGTGCCTGATTTAACTTACCGAAATCAGCCTCGGCTTGTGCTGCCGGCACTGTCATCAGGATGCTCGTGTCCTGGACATCCCTGGTGCCAGAGGTGGCACCTCCAGCGCCTGGAGAGCCTGGGCTCCCTCCTAACAACGGGAGCCCTTCAGGCCAGGCCGGTGATGCTCAGCATCCCCGACGGCATCACACGAGCACTGCGAGGGGCTGCAGCTGCCCCGGCTGGCGGCGGCCTCGCTGCAGCTGTCCCCGCCTCAGCCCGGCCGTGTGTCCAGGGACAGTCGCTCCTGCCGGGTGCTCGGCATCCCTGCCAGCTCCTCCATCTGCCCGAGCAGCCTCGCCCGGCCCCGCAGCGGCTGTGCCCCCGGCCGGGCCGGCTCCGGATGGGCACGGCCTGAGCCCCCCGGCTGCTCCGGGCTCTGGGAGCCTCTCACAGCCCCCGGCTCCTTCTCCCCGTGCTGGGAGAGTCTCTTGTCTCTGCTCAGCACGCTCCAGCCGAAGAGGAAAGTGCTCTCTGTACATCAGTCTTTGGCCTCGTCTCCAACGTGAGAGGCTGGAGAAGGAGCGGAGCAATCGCGCCGTGCATGGGAAGCAGGAAAAGCTGCAGCGGGCTGTGAGACCTCTCAGCTGGGGAGGAGCAGCAGCCGCGGCCGTGTGTCCGTGTGTCTGTGTGTCCGTGTGTCTGTGTGTCTGTGTGTCTGTGTGTCTGTGCAGCCGCGGCCGTGTGTCCATGTGTCCATGTGTCCGCTCTGCCCCGGCCGTGTGTCCGTGTGTCCATGTGTCCGCTCTGCCCCGGCCGTGTGTCCGTGTGTCCACTCTGCCCCGGCCGTGTGTCCGTGTGTCCGTGTGTCCGGGCCCGTGTCCGTGTGTCCGTGTGTCCGTGTGTCCGCTCTGCCCCGGCCGTGTGTCCGTGTGTCCATGTGTCCGGGCCCGTGTCCGTGTGTCCGTGTGTCCGTGTGTCCGTGTGTCCGTGTGTCCGCTCTGCCCCGGCCGTGTGTCCGTGTGTCCGTGTGTCCGTGTGTCCGCGTGTCCGTGTGTCCGCACTACCAGGGCCGTGTGTCCGTGTGTCCGTGTGTCCACTCTGCCCCGGCCGTGTGTCCGTGTGTCCATGTGTCCGCTCTGCCCCGGCCGTGTGTCCGTGTGTCCGTGTGTCCGCTCTGCCCCAGCCGTGTGTCCGCGCCGCTGGAGCATCCGGGGGCCGGTGGGTGCCCTCAGGGGAAGCAGGCGGAGCTGCTGGGCTGCAGCTGGGACAGAGCCAGCACAGGGCTGCTGCATCACCGCCCTCCCTGCCCGGCTGTGTGCTGTGGGCTGAGGGCACCGCCGCGGGCCCCGGGCGTGACCCAGAGCTGAAAATGGGGGAGTAAAGGCACAGGGACAGCCCCAGGTAAGTGCCAGGGGCCAGTGGAACTCCCTCTGTCCTTGGGACTGACGGCACAGCAGCACCTGGCTGCAGCAGCAGCAGGACTCGCTCTGGGATTTACTGCAGAAGAGGAAGGTGGAAAGCGTCGGGTGAGTGGTGAGGCTCAGCTGCCACTCATCTCGGGGGCTTCCCCCTCGGAGCTCTCGCTGGCTCCTGGAAGGGCAGAGCCGTGGGGAGCTGGGGTTGTTTGGTGTTTGGAATGGCAGGGCCAGACCGACCTGGGGCTGCCTAAAAGCTCCGATTTTTCTCTAGCAGAGCATTTTGTGCGCTGAGCCGGGTTTGGGAAGCTGGGGAAGGTGAGGCTGTTCAGTGGCCAAGGTGATGGTGTGAGTGCCTCAGGGACCAGGGAGCAGCTCGCCCGACCCTGGCCCCGGTGGAGCAGCTCTGTAGGGCCACGGCATGGGCAGGGACATCCCCGCCTCAGACAGGGGAGTGCCACGGGCTGCCTGGGCACCGCCGTGTTTCGGGGCTTGCCGCAGCTGCTGCCGTGTCCTGGGCGCTTTTGGGGCTGCCAAACCCCAAAGTGCTGTGAGATGGACGAGAGGCACCCTCCGCTGCCCCTGCCCAGGCCGGGAGCCTGCAGCAGTGCGGCGCTGCCAGGGTGCCCCCAAACGCTCAGGACAAGGCGGATGCGCCTGGGGAACGGCTCTGCGCAGCTCGGAAGGGCAGCTTCCATTCCTTGGACGGGGAAGACGAGGTCGGCGTCGCTCACTCCTTCCCCAGCAAAGTTCCCTCCTGATGCTCCGTCTGCAGGAGAGTTCCTTCTCGTTCTCCAAAAAAAAAAAAAAAAAAAAAAAAAAAAAAAGCCAAGAGTGAGACTATGGTGCTACTCCTGAAAATGGCTTTCCCCATCTGGGGCGCTGGAGCCGCTCCCCGGGGCCGCTTCCCTGCCGCAGATGGTGCGGGGGCGGCGCTGCCTCCCGGCGGGCAGGAGCTAAATCCGGCCGTGCCGGCGGAACCGCGGGCCGGGCCGGACCGGAGCCGCCCCCCGGCCGGGGGAGCCCGGTGCCGGCGGCGAGGAGAGCGGGGAGCGCGGCTCGGGGATGCCGGCGCCTCCCTCCCGCGCGGTGCCCGCTGCGTCCCCCGGAATAAATAGGCTGTGATGGATCGGGGCCCTTTTAGCGCATCGGCTGAAAACTTCAAATGTTTGTGCCAGGAAGGTGCGACAGAAGTATAGATGTATTTTAAAAGAGGCAGGTGCTGGAGTGGCAGCCGTGTATTTGAACTTCAAATACTTACCTTCAAATCTTCGCTATAAAAGGGGAAGAATGTAATAAATTTAATATCGCTTTTTTTTTTTCAGGGAAAACAACCTGCCGGGCCTCCTCCCAGGCTAAATGTGCTTTAAAGATTGACTGTGCAGCTGTAATAACTATTGATGAACTGTAAACATGAAAAGATCTCCCTGCTCCCGGCCTGTCAGGAGCATTAGGGTGGAAATGCTCTGTGCTCCGCTCTGGCATGACTCACCGAGGCCTCGGCAAATGTGTTTATTTGTAAAGATCCCTATTTCAGAAATAGTGACCTTTTTAATGCCTCGTGCGGCGAGCTCGGAAATTCGACACTGCCTTTTGGCGACTGGCTGGTCTCGCTGCAGCCCTGACGGTGCTTTTCATGGCCATTTACACCTTTTTGGCCCGGATATTCTGCGCCGTGGGGCTCCTTCGGAGGATGGTTTGCTTTTTGCAGCCCTGGGCTGAGGCCAGGCTGTGCTGGGGCCATGGAGGGCTCACTGCCCAGCGGGCCCTCTCCTTGTGGGATGGGTTCAGCAGCGTCTCCTTCAAACACCGACCGTGGTGTTGATGGCAAATTTAAGCAGCTGCTTCACCTCGGAATAGGGAATATTAAGGGTGGGCAGTTCCTGGCACAGGGTGCCCAGAGCAGCTGTGGCTGCCCCTGGATCCCTGGCAGTGCCCAAGGCCAGGTTGGACATTGGGGCTTGGAGCAGCCTGGGACAGCGGGAGGTGTCCCTGCCATGGCACAGCTGGCACTGGATGGGCTCTGAGGTCCCTTCTGGCCCAGGCCACTCTGGAATTGTGTGATGAATCCATGAGTAAGGCTGTTTTCCCTGTACATCACCACACCAGGATCCCTTCTGGCCCACGCTGGGCGTCACCCGCCGGGTCTGTGCCCGTCACCGTCCCTGCCCCGGCGTGCCGGTGGCTGCACCAAAGCAAGTGTCAGCAGTGCCCTTGTCCCTCGGTGCCAGTGTCCCCTTGTTCTGAGTCCCTGCTTGTGCCACCAGGTGCCAGCCCAGGCCCCTGGAGCAGCGGAGGGCATGCAGGGGCCCTGCTCCGGGCAGGGTGGGCAGAGCAGCGCCTCAGCCTCTCCTCCCTTCCCGGGGCAGCATTCCACAGGGCTGGAACTGCTCAGGCAGCTCCCTCCGCCCTCCCCGGGCTCCGGGATGGGAATGTGCTGCATGAGAAGTGCCGTGGCTGTGATGTTATTTAACATTTCTGGGGCCTGTGACTCAGGCTGCTGCTGGTGACGGGCGGTGGCACTGCTCCTTTCTGCTGCTGCTGCTCATCCCCGTGCACCGGGGAAGGACGTTCTGGTGCTTTTCTGCTGCTTGTTCCAGCCTTTATCGGCACTCTACCATTCCAAGTTGCTGATTTATATTCAGAGTTACGGATATCTCCTTTCTTCTCTCTGTTGGGCTTGTTTTTATTTTTTATAGCTGTTTACTTATTAGCCAGGCAGTTTCCAAACCAATGCAAACTCCCGTCATGGTGATGAGTTTTTGGGCAAAACACTCTTAAATCATTCTCTGTACACAGTTGTGCTTTTATGCTTAAATCCATTCTCCTAAGTGATTTGGCTTATAATTGTTTTCTGCTCTGTGAACTGACCTCTCAAAGCACCAGGAGTCTGTGCCCGTGCCTCGGACTTGCCTCTGTGTGCCCATAAGAAGCATAATCAAGCCATGATTGCTTGGACTTGAGCAGCAACTAGTTTTTAATTCTGTGATCCATTCCCCTTCAGCTGTCAACACGGAGTCGAAAATAGCACTCCCCTGTGCTGGATGCCACGCTTCACAGCTATGAAATTGTCATTTATAGGTTTTTAGAAATTCAGAGGACATTTTAATACCGGTGAAGTGAAACCTCCAGCTCCCCATCATAATGCAGCTTCTCTCCTCCTCAGTATAAATAGGTGCTTAAGCAGCCTGGGGATGATCCGGCCTCTGCCGAGCTCGGGCTGGGAGCAGACACCGGAGCACCCACACCCACAGATTCTGCCTGTCTGAATCACCGGCAGCTTGTTTAGCCAGAGCACCCCAGGTTTTACACTCTCGGCTTTGCCCCTGGCCCCAGCTGGGCAGATTTTGTCCCCAACGTTCTGGACATGAAACTCGTGGGTCAAACTCACTCCTACAAACCAGTGTGTCTGGATCCGTCTGTTAATTATCCAGCTGGGTAATGGGATCATGGAATCATGGAATGGTTTGGGCTGGAAGAGACCCTAAGGACCAGGCACCCACAGCAGGCTTGGGCTGGGAGCTTCTGCCGGCTCTAGGCAGCTCTTGGAGCGGTGGAAAGGGGAGGAGGAGCCCAGGATCCCTTTGCCAAGCGGGCACAGAGCTCCCACCCTGCAGGACAGACCCACCCTCCCCACACCCTGCTAGGAAAAGGTGTGGGATCCAGGAATCTGCCAGAGCTGAGCTATTGCCATCAGCCAAGAGGAGGCTGGAAGGCAAACCCTTCCCAGAGGCTCATCATTAACCCAAGTAAATCTAAAATGTTCATTAACCGGGGACAGCGGGATCCTGTCCCGGCTGCAGGAGGGGGACCCGGTGCCTCGGGCTCTGGGATGCTCAGCTGGGGCCAGGCCTCCCCCTCTGCCCCATCTCTGACCATCAATGTCTCCAAGCAGGCAAACCAACCAAAGATCGTGGTGGGTTTTTGTTTGGGTTTTTTGGGTTTTTTTGTTTTGTTTTGTGGTTGTTTTTTTTTTTTTTTTTTTTTTTTTTTTTTTTTTTTTTTTTTTAATGTATAATGGCCAGAATTGCATTAATTTAAACAGATAAACTCAATCAGTGAAGCTCATTAATTTCTAGCACATGGCTTATTTACGCCGATTCCGGCTGCTCCAGCGCTCATTGCGCTCTCATAGGAATGTCAATTACCTTTTAAAATAAAAATCAATGTTTATCCACTGTTAAAGATAAAACATGAAATGATTTCCTAAGACGTGCTGACGGGTGCTCTCCTCCCCAGCACGATCCGAGGGCTCCTGGCATTGGGGCTGCTGCCCAGTGCCACGGCGGGCACGGCGGGGCAGGGCCCCCCAGGACCCCTGCACCTTCCCGGGAGCGCGGTGTCCTCCTGCCAAGAGCTCCAGCAACGTGGAAGGACAGAGGGAGGAAGGCTGGGAGGATGCAGGGAGGAAGGAAGCTCAGGAGAGCGTGGGGGGAGCCCCTGGAAGCAGCTCCAGCGTCACCTGATTACTTTTCTAATGAGGAAAAATGAGAAAACCCTCAGAGCAAAGGGCTGGAAATTACCCATCAGCTGCAAACTTTTTTTTTTTTTTTTCCCTCCTCTATTATTCAGAATTGTTTTGCTTTTCTGAACTGCCTTGTGTAGGTTGCACCAACCCCACAGATTCCAGAATGGGAGATGATGAGTCACTGTCAAAATGCAGAAATTTTTTTTTTCCCCCTTTTTCTTTTTTTCTCTTTTAACACTGCTGAGGGAGTGAAGTCCCTGCGCCACGCGCCGATCGCTGGCACCTCGCGGGCTGGCGCTGGCAGGAGCTCCCGGCCCACCCGTGCTGCGAGTGCCGAGCTGCGCTTGCCGTGTCCCCCGTGGGGATGCCCGTGGCGGGCATCTCCTGCTCCCCACACCCTGCCGGCCGCGGGGGCTCGGGGGCTCCGTCCCCGTGCCCGCTGTGCTCAGGTGTGTGCTCACACCGGCCTCCGCTCGGCCACCGCAGCCCAGCCACCGCTGCTGCCTCCTCGCTCCTGCGTTCCTTTCATCCGACTTGGGTTTTTTCCACTGGAGGGGTTTTTATATATATATCTATATGAAAGCAGGAAAAAATGTCCTTCAGAACAGGCATATCTGTGTAGGTGCCTCTGCTCAGCCACAAGCCACCACCGCAGAGAGGGGGAGAGGGTGTGAAATGGAGACGGAGCCAGATTCCACCCGTTCCGCCGGGGAAGCTGGTGTGGGGCTGCTGGGGCGCTGGGGATGTGCTGCAGGAGAACTTATCCCAGGGAGGAGGAGGATTCCTCCCACGGCCAGGTGTTGAGGAGCCCAGCACCCATCCCAACGCCGGTGCAGGGCCGGGCTCTGGGTTTTGCCTTCTCTCGGCCGCTCCCCAGTGCGCTTGGGGCCGGCAGATGCGTGTGAGGTGGTGGTGGCAGTAACGGTCCGAGGGGTCACAGGGAGGGTGGGATGGCAAGGACAGGTCACCTGGCTCCCCGAGGCTCCCCTGCCCTGCTGGAGAACGCCCCTTGTCCTCAGCTCCAGCGGTTCCGGCGGGGCTGCTCCGTACTGGAGATCAAGGGCTGCAGCCTGGATCCCTCCAGCCTTCTCTGATGTGTGTCTCTAGGCTGCTGTGTGTCTTTGAACTCGGGCTGTGCTGAAAATGTGGCGCTGCAGGAGGCAAACAAGGCCCTGGGGGGTGGCTGAGACCACGGGAGCTGCTCGGTGCCACCCGTGAGCCCCGTGCACGGCCACTCCTAACACAGACCCAAACCCCGGAGCTCTGCAATCTCACACTGGGGGCCTTGTGCAAAGAGCCTCAGGATCCCTTGCAGAGCCTGGAGCTGGGGAAGGGAAGGAATACGGATGAATTTCTCTCCATCTCTCCAAGCATCTGGGAGGTGGGTGGGAGGTAAAAAAAGATGAGCCCTGAAGTTTTAATTCCTCGGAGATATTTAGGTATCTTGCTCTTGTTACTCAGGGAGCGCAGAGCCTGAGCATCTCTGGGATTGTGCAGCAGGCTCCTTCCTAGCCCGGCACTTCCCAGCTCAGCTCCGACCCCTGGTTCTCCGGAATATTAATTCTCGGAGAACTTAGACCATAATGACCCTCCACTTCCTTCAGATGGGTTCAGTAACACGGCGTCTCTTGGAAGGCCATTACTGGAAACCACAGCTTGGGAGATAAAGCACTTGGATTTATCACGAGGAGCAGAGAGCTGAGGGCTGGAATGTGACCTTGGCTCCTGGCTGAGCCACTAAGAGGGGAGCGAGGAATTTCCTTCTCATTTAAGAGTGGTCTCAGCTCATCCTCCTCAGCCTGAGCCTTCCTTTGCACACACCAGTGGCACCCAGAATGGTCCCTGGAAAACTGTTCCACCAGATGAAAAGTAATGAGATTTTAACACCATAACTGGAGCTCTTTAGTCTCCTGGCTCGTCGGGCTGGGATCGATATTCTTGGCTCTATTTCCACCGCTGCAACCGTATTTCCCTCACATCCCCCTCCCCGTCCCCCCGGCTCTCCCTGGGGAAAAGGGCTCTGAGAGGAGAACAACCTGAGATCAAATCAATTAATTGCCTCTGCGTGTGCCGATAAACGCGGCGCGGGAGCTCAGCGCGTACGGCAGAGCAGGGAAAGCACAAACCCTGCCCTGTGCCCGGGGCTGGGGCTCCGGGGGATCCGGGGGCTCCCCCAGCACCCAGCGTGAGGCGCGGGGATGTGCGGGACCGAGGGATCACGGGGATGTGCGGGATCGAGGGATCACAGGGATGTGCGGGATCGAGGGGTCACGGGGATGTGCGGGACCGAGGGATCACGGGGATGTGCGGGACCGAGGGATCACAGGGATGTGCGGGATCGAGGGATCACGGGGATGTGCGGGACCGAGGGATCACGGGGATGTGCGGGATCGAGGGGTCACGGGGATGTGCAGGATCGAGGGATGACGGGATTTGCGGGACCGAGGGATCACGGGGATGTGCGGGATCGAGGGATCACAGGGATGTGCGGGATCGAGGGATCACGGGGATGTGCGGGACCGAGGGATCACGGGGATGTGCGGGACCGAGGGATGACGGGGATGTGCGGGATCGAGGGATGACGGGGATGAGCGGGATCGAGGGATCACGGGGATGTGCGGGACCGAGGGGTCACGGGGATGTGCGGGATCGAGGGATGACGGGGATGAGCGGGATGCGAACAGCCCGAGGGGAGGGGAGAAGAGGGGAGGGGACGGGACGGCGTGGGGAGGGATGCCCGCACCAACCTGCGGCCCCAGAGGGTGAAGTAGGAGCTCATGGCTTCCAAATGAAATCCGTGTCACCCCCCAAAGGCAGGGCTCGCTGCGGGAGCCGGGGCCGCCGGGCAGGGACAGCCCGCGGTGCCACTGCCGACAGGGACAAGGGGCCGGGGAAGGTTTCCCGGCTGGAGGGGGTTCCCTGCCCTGAGCTGGGACCGTCACATGCCGAGTTTGACCCGCAGCGGGGCGAGGCTGGGGCACAACGCGGCTGCACCGGCTCCGCTCGCGGCCGGGGGTGCGCGGCGGCTGCGGAGCGGGGCCGGGGAGGTGGCACTGCCCGATGGCACCGACGGGTGGCACGGCTGGGGCTGCTCCCGCTGGGGCTGCTCCCGCTGACCCCTCCTGCCGAAGGAGGGGACAGGCAGCTCCGGTTCCTGCCCGGTGCTGGGGGGCTCGGGGCCGCTGCTCGGGGCTCCCGGCGCTCTCAGAGCCGCTGCTGCGCGCTGGGCTCCGGCAGGGAACCGCGGCCGTAAGCCAACTTGGCTGATTGGGATTGAGACTAATTGGGAGAGGAAATTACTGAGATCCACCAGCGAGACAGCCGAGCGGGGAGCGGCGGCAGCGCCGCCTGCGCTGGGCACAGCGGGTGAATCAAAGCTGCGGCTCTGCTGCCAGCACCGAGCCGGGCACAGGCACGGCCAGCGGCCGGGGAGGGCTCCGGAGCCGGCTGGGATGCGCTGGAACCGCAGCCGGGCATTCTCCGGGCCGGGACAGGAGCCCGGCCGCCGGCAGCGCGGTGTCCGGGGAGGCAGCAGCCCCAGCCCGGCCTGTCCGCGGCACACGAGCAGCGCTGGGGCCGTGCCCAGGGCCTGCCCAGCCCTCCACAGCCGGAGCACGTCCCCTGGCATCACGCCGGTGTCCTTCAGCCAGGCCCGGCTGCAGAGCCGGGAGGGGAGCACATGGAGCTGCATCTGCTGTCCCACGGGGCCGGGACCTGCCTCATCCACCCCCGCAGCTATTTCCAGCCGCAGCTCCCAGGGGCAGGATTCCCTCCCCGGGGAGCGAGCTGGAGGTCAGAGGGGTTTTTTTGGGATGGCAGCCTTGTCGTGGTGTGTGTTCGGAGGCTGAAGTTGTGTGTCAGGCGGCTCAGCATTGCCATGACGACGAGCATCCGTTGGTGAACAGAGGGAGTAAAGGAGACAAAATAAATGTCAGAGTGGGAGCAGCGGCTGTGCAGCCGGCGCTGCCCCGTGCCCGCCCCTCCCCCGGGCACCGGGCGTGCTGCTGTGCCCGGGGCTCCGTCGGTGCAGCCCCGCTCTGGCCGTGCCCGGCGGCTGCAGGGCAAAGGGACCCGCGAGGGGCAGCTCCGGGGGCGTGGGGCGCAGCCTGCTGCTCTGGGTGCCAGGAGAAGGGGGTGGGAGCCCGGAGCTGGGAGGAGGAGGGGGCTGGGGGCTGTGCTGCGGAGCCGGTGTCCTCACCGTGCCCAGAGCATCCCCTTCTCCCACAGTTCCCAAAGCAACGGCAGCGGGCGATTCTCCCCGGGGTGCCGTGTCTCCCTCGGGATGACAGCTTGCCTCCTCCAGAGCTTCATCTTCAGGCTTTAATTGATGCCTGTCGTGCCGCTCGGCTCCCCCGGCGCAGCCTGGGAGCGTGCCACCGTGCAGGACACCTGAGGGCTGCCTCGTCCTGTCTGGAGCCCTGGTCCCTGGTGGGATGTCCTTCCCGGTCCGTGGCAGAGGGGACAGAGCCAGCACGGCCTGAGCTCTGGAGCCAGCACGCTGAGGGGGCTGCCCTTCTTCTAGGGAGGTGCTGCAGCTCCTGCCGCCTCTCCCTGCCCCTTGCTGCTCCAGAGCAGTCCCGCTCTGTGCCTCAGTGTCTCCATTTAGCCCCTGGGCTGCTGCACATCCCGGCCAGTGCAGGGTTCTGAGCTTTTCCTGGCTTGTGCCTCCCCAGGAACCTTCCGAGGAGTGTGCAAGAAAATCGACCACTTCCCTGAGGATGCAGACTACGAGCAAGACACAGCCGAGTATCTCCTCCGTGAGTCCGCTCGCCCTGGCTCATCCCCAGGCCCCCCTCGCTGTCCCCTGGCGTCACCCAGCAGGAGGCAGAGGGCTCACGGCCCCTCAGGCAGCACCAGGGACCCTCTGGGGTGCTCGTGGCACTGGCCTGGCACTCGCTGTCCCCACGGCCGGTGCCAGCAGCTGCTGCACAGCCGGGGTCTCTTGGTGCCCCCGTGGGGGACTGGGACGCCGCAGGTCCGAGGTGCAGCAGCACAAGGACACGTCCCCACGCCCTGTCCGTGCTGCTGTCCCTGTTCCCCGTCCTCCAGCCGGGCTGGGTTTGCTGGGGGAGCACAGCGAGCGTCGGCCCTGCGCTCTGCCCCGGCACGGGGAGACAGAGGGACGCTGAACGGGCAGATTTCCTGGGAAGTGTGGGTCCCCCAGTCCCAGGGGCCAGCAGAGCTTCGGGGCAGAACCCCAGGCTTCCACACAGAACCCCAGAAGGGCCCAGGTTGGAAAGGACCTTAAAGCCCAGCCCAATCCACTTTCTCACATGGATCAGCTTCCAAAATGACAGTAGAGTAATGAATGCAGCAGATCCCTACCTGCTGCACCAAAAATACTCTGTGCCTTGGCTTGGGCTCTCTTCCCTCGATTAGGGCCGTTATTAAAGCAGAGAAATACAGAGAAGCTCCATTAAAATTCCACTCCTGGGGGCTTTAAAATAGACTTTTTACTTTAAATGTGAGAGGGGGTGGGAGAGCTTCAGCACTAATCTACTAAAACTGCAAAGCCATTTCATTAAACTCGCTCTCCTCTCCGCTGGGTGAGCAGAGATGTGGAAATTTGAGAGTCCAGAGCAACAACTGGATGAGCAGCAGCTGGATCAGCCAGGGGGTTGGGGCTGAGCCCCAGGCCATGGGCACGGGGCCCTTTTCCCAGGATTCCTTCCAGCCCAGCAGCTCAGGGAGCCCAGGCTGCCACTGCCCCCGGGGCTGCTGCGTGCCCCTGCCGCCTCTGTCGGTGTTTGGGCTGAGCCCGCAGCAGTGTGGCACACACGTGTGCCTCTGCACCTCGGGGGTGTCACTTGTGTCCAGCCTCTGTCACATGCTCTCACTGAGGGGACAGTGCCCCTTGGGTTTTGGATCAAGCTGGGATGGTGGCAGGTGTCCCTGCCCATGGCAGGAGGTGGGACTGGATGGTTTGAAGGTCGTTTCCAGCCCAAACCATTCCAGGACTCCATGACAAGCAGAGGATGCATGGTGGGGACCAGTGCTGGGTCTCCCCGTCCATCCTGGCAGCACAAGGATGGATGTACAGATCCTTGCACGGATCCTTCCCCGGTGTCGGTGCAGGGGGTGCTGGAGGCTGATCTCGCCCCTCTCCCTGTCCCACAGGTGCGGTGAGAGCGTCCAGCATCTTCCCCATCCTCAGCGTGGGGCTGCTGTTCTTCGGGGGCCTGTGCGTGGCCGCCAGCGAGTTCTACAAGAGCAAACACAACGTCATCCTCAGCGCCGGCATCTTCTTCGTCTCTGCAGGTAGGAGCTGCCCCGGGGGCTCCTCCAGCCTGGGGGGACACGGGGAGCACGAAGTGGGGTGTGGGTCCTTCCAGGCTGTCAGCACAGAGATTCTGGGGTTTGAGAGCTGTTCCAGCCCCGTGGGAAAATCCTCACAGGAGGGGAAAGCTGTCAGGGGTCTCTGGCCGTGGTCACTGTGCCAGACAGGGCTTCAGGTGCCCCCCTGCTCTGCCTGGAGCAGGGCCAGCGTGGGGCACAGCCCAGGAGGGGCTCCGGTGTGCAGCCATTCCCCTGGGACAGGGACTGGGGGCTCTGCCCTCCATCCTGGACAGACAGTGGGCACAGTGCCAGCCGCAGGACAGGCAGAGGGGCTGGCACAGTGCTGCATGGAAATCACTCTCTGGAGAGGCTGCTCCTGCTGGATTACTCATTTCTCTGTGCTGCTCCCAACGCTTCCCCTGATTATCGCGTGACAATGTCTTTGTCTCAAGGAACCGCTCTATTTTGTGTTTTTCTTCTCCCCACAAAAAGACAAATGACTCTCCCTCCTTGGCTGGCAGGAGCTGCTGATGCAGATGAGAAAACAGCAGAGAGAACATAATTGATTCATTAAGTAAATCTGGGAATGCACTAGCCTCTCCCCAGCCTGCAGCACAGCCCCGCTGGCTGCTGGCGGGGCACAGGCTGCCCCTGTCCCAAGCAAAGCCTCAGGACTCCACTGGAAATGGAAGGAGACAGAGCCATTCCAGCTTCCCTGTGCTCCCAGGGCCATGGCGAGCCGGGGTTCATGCTGGGGGCTCCCCCTGTACCCCTCAGGCTGGCTCTGCTGCTGCGTGACACCAGCCGGGCTCCCGCATTCACTGCTCAGCAAAGCCAAGCACAGCACAGCCAGCCGCTGAAATGTCCCTCTTCCAGACAGAGCTGGTTACTCCTCCTCCCCTTCCCATGTCTGGGGATATACAGGAACAAGGGAATGTGTAAGGGAATATATAGGTATCCTGGGAGATCGGCAGGGGTCTGCAGGGGGATTTGGCCCGGGCGTGCCGGCAGAGGGGTGGTGCCTGTGGGGACACGTCCCCCCGTCCCCTCCTGCCGCTCAGGTGAGCGCCCGTCCCGCTCGTCGCCCCCGCAGGTCTCAGCAACATCATCGGGATCATAGTCTACATCTCGGCCAACGCGGGGGACCCGGGGCAGAGCGACTCCAAGAAGAGCTACTCCTACGGCTGGTCCTTCTACTTCGGGGCGCTGTCCTTCATCATCGCCGAGATGGTGGGGGTGATCGCCGTGCACATGTACATCGAGAAGCACCGCCAGATCCGCGCCAGGTCCCACTCGGAGCTGCTGAAGAAGTCGGCCTTCACCCGCCTCCCCCCCTACAGGTACCGCTTCCGCCGGCGGTCCAGCTCCCGCTCCACCGAGCCCCGCTCCCGGGACATGTCGCCCATCAGCAAAGGGTTCAGCACCATCCCCTCCACCGACATCTCCATGTTCACCCTCTCCAGGGATCCCTCCAAGGTCACCATGGGGACGCTGCTCAACTCGGAGCGGGACCACGGTTTTTTACAGGTCCATAACTCCATCCCCAAAGAGTTCAAGGAGTCTTTGCACAACAACCCGGCCAACAGACGAACCACGCCGGTCTGAGGCGGGCTGGGCCGCGGGCGGGCTGCATGGCATCACCCTCGTGACGGTGTAACCTGTGAAACCCCGTTTTTAAGGACAAACCCGGAGGCTCCCCGCGCCCCTGCCCGCGGGGCTGGTTTTTCACTCCTGAAACGCCACCGGCCGGGCCTGCGGTGGGAGCGGGACCCCCGGCGGGGAGGGGACGGGGCCGCGCCGGGACCCCGGCCCCGGTGCCCTGCGGACTGAGCGGGCTCCAACCCCCGGGACAGCGGCTTCCCGAGGTCTCCATCGTTCGTGTGATCATAACCGCAGTGTTCCCATAGCTGTGTGTCCATGGAAATGCTGGCGATAGCCCCGTCCGTGAGAACCCTTAACCCGGTAGTTACACTTAAGTGGAATCGCCTGGAAGTCTGGAGCTGGAAGCACTGAGTTAGTGCCGGAGCGATGATGCTTGTGTTCCGAACCCCTTTCCCCGTCGTGCTGGATGGAGTGCTCGGGCTGGGCTCCTCTATGGCGTTTCGTGCATGCATTAAATAGCTTGGAATTCAATTTTGTCCTGTGGGGTTGGAAGAAACATCCTTTTGCAATTTTCTGTGGTCTCGAAAGGGCTTATTTCCTTCCTTCCTTCCTTCCTTCCTTCCTTCCTTCCTTCCTTCCTTCCTTCCTTCCTTCCTTCCTTCCTTCCTTCCTTCCTTCCTTCCTTCCTTCCTTCCTTCCTTCCTTCCATTCAGGCCATGAAAGGACTCAGGAGCAGAATTACTCCAGTGACTGGTAGCAAGTATCCAGCGTTTAATTCACCTCTAATGTTGCAAGAAAATGAATTACTTCCCTGCAGTTGATACAGACGCAGTCAGAGATGACTGTCTGGGCACAGCCGAGGGGGCAACGCGTGACCGTGGTGCTGCGGGAGCGGCCGCAGCCGCGTGCGGATGGGGTGTGATTCCCTAATGGCTGGGAGATCCATGAGAAAAACAATAAAATCATCCAGTTTGGCAAGTTCCTTGGCTGAATAGGTGGCACTGACCCAGCAGTGGGCACTGGAGAACGGCGCAGGGAGGAGGGAGGTCAGCCTGGGACTGCCAGGGAGCGTGTGAGCAGGCAGGTTCGGCTTCAAACGCGAGCTGAGCCCGTCTAAGTGGAGGCACTTTTGAAGCAGTGGGTCTGTGGCGATGTGTCACTTGATTGAAATCTTATTCAACCTTCTGACAGAAGTGGCAGAGTCCCGCAGGGTCCCCGGGGGTGACCTGGGGCCGGGGGGCTCTGTCCACCCTGCTCTCGGCACAAGGGGAACCTCTGCTGTGCTGTGTGTGAGGCTGGACGGCCTCGCCCTGGCTCTGCTGCCCAAAGTCAGAGCGTGGCTGCTCAGGGGGCACATCCTAATCCCTCCTGGAGTAATGCACTGGGGAACCTGGCACGGGAGCTCTGCTGGGGTGGAATCCTCTCTGGAGCTCCACAAAGAGCCTCAGCAAGAGCTGCCTGTCCCGGAGCACAGGGCTGCAGCACCTCCTTCACGGAGTCACACAATGCTTCGGGTTGGAAGGGACCTTAAAGCTCCTATCACTCCACGGGCAGGGACAGCTTCCACCGCCCCAGGCTGCTCCAAACCCTGTCCAGCCTGGCCTTGGGCACTGCCAGGGATCCAGGGGCAGCCACAGCAGCTCTGGGCACCCTGTGCCAGGGCCTGCCCACCCTCACAGGGAGAATTTCAACTCCCTCACCCTATTTGCTGCTATTGCAAAGAGGGTTGTTCGAGAAGGCTGATTCAGATGCTAATTAGGCCTCTCAATTGCCTAGTTGCTGATTGCCTGTGTTAAAAACAGTCAAAGGAGAGTTGCACACCCATCTTAGGGCAATATTTAAAAACGAAGCAGTGAAAAGGCTGGCAGCGCTGAACACGGAGTAGAGTGGAGTGGAATAGTTCAGTGGGATGAGACCTACAAGGATCATCTGGAACTCCCGGAACAATTTGTTTCCATTGTGGCTGACCAAGAGCTACACCAGGGCCTTAAGGGCACAGCCCGAATCCCTTTCCAGCCCTGAGAGGGGCGCGGGGCGCTGAGCCAGCCCCGGGCAGGGTCTGAGCACCCCGGGGGCACAGCCGGGGCCGTTTGTTTGTGTTCACGGAGGCAGAGCGGGCAGTGATTGAAGGTGTTTACTGCCACGTGTAATATCTTCCCTTTGTGCCGATGTCTTTCCCCTGGAAGAGAAAATCGATACCCAGGCTAAATCTGGAGGCTTCAATATTTCTCAGAGAAGTGCAAATCAATGTGGATTTCTTAACAAGTTTAATTTCAATACCTGAAAGTGCACATTCTGCCCATTTCCTGACCTTTCCAACCCCCGGGGGAGGAGGATTAAAAAGATTTGTTCAAATTCAACGAATTGAATCAGCAAATGCCCCATTACCTTGTTTTCTTTCCGCCAGACCTTGACGAGCAGTACGATAGCCCATCATCCGCTCAGCCGCGGCGGGCACGGCAGCGCCTGCGGTCACCCCGGCCGGGCTGGGGGCGCAGGGCACCGCTCTCATGTGCGATGTGCCCGCTGCCTTCTCCCGGGCCAGCCGGCGCACACGCCAGCCGCGAGCCCGATCCTGGCCGCGCTCCCGAGCCGGCTGATGGATGCTGCTGCAGAGCTCTGTATTTATCCGGCAGCGGCTTTGTGCAGCGTTAGATCATCGCCTAAACACCGCGAAGCGAGCGCGGCCGGGCGGGCTCCCGCTGCCCGGGGCGCGGGACTTGGAGCGATCCCGGCTTTGCCCTTGGAGCGATCCCACGGACCGGAGGGCGAGGAGAGCATCCCGGAGCACGCCCGGGAGAGCCGCTGCGGCGCTGCCGGGTCCAGCTGTCACCCGGGGACACGCACAGCTCCCCGCAGGCGGGACAGGGCACGGTGGGGACCCAGGGCCGCGGCAGCCCTGCACGCACAGAGGGGACCCGGGGATGGCTCCGAGCCGCGGCCGCGGCGCTGCTGTGCCGGTGCCGGGGGCTGACGTTCCCGTGTGCCTCCCGAGGGAGGGATTTAATTGCCGTGTTGGTGCTGGGATGACAAACCCGGCGGAGAAGCGCTGTCAGCCTGCGGGAGCTGCGGCTGGCACGGAGCCCGCGGAGGGGAGATGGCAGCTGGGTCCTGGCTGCGGCACAGAGCTCGGCGTGTCGCCCTTTTCCCCCTAATTCCACATCTACATCGGGACAAATGCACGGCCCTCCCCGCTGTTTGCTGCAGGGGAAGCTCCCTAGTCCCTATTCCTGCAGGCTGCTCCTTCCTCAAAATCATCCTTTGTCCTTTCTGGGTTTGATTTTTACTGTTTGCCATAGCTCATGGGAGTCTGGGTAAGGCCAAAGCGTTTATATCGTGTGTTGATTATTTACTTGATGGACAGTAATGGTTTCTGTGGTGCCATTACTACCTGTCATCTAAATCCAAACGCTGAGGTGCTGTAAAGGGCAGCCTTTCACTGGGGGCTGGAATAGCTTCTCCAGCATCATTATCCTGCGCATCCGTAAATCTCCAGCTGACTACAGCCACTAAACACAGCTCTCAAAAGTTCCCCAAACATTTTTCATCAAATACAATTTTCACCTGCTCTTTACTAATAAACTCCTGTCCCTCTGCCATTATCCTCCCTCCAGTCACTAGAGGAGAAAATCCTCCTTCATCAGCTGAGCTGGGGTCGGAGGAGCTCAGCAGGAGCTGGGGGTGTCTGGGGACAGGAGCTCTGGGGAACTGGGGAACCCCAACAGGTGCCCTGGGAACACCACGGGGAACAGTGATGCAGGTAAATGTAATTAGGAATTAATTACCACAGCTTCTCATTGCCTGCTCCCGGTGTTCTTGTACCCAAAGGGAACGCGCAGGAGAGATGGAGGAAGACTATTTACCAGAGCGTGCAGTGACAGGACAAGGAGGAATAGCTTCAAACACTCAGAGAGTAGGCTGAGATTAGGTGTTAGGAAAAAGCTCTTCCTTGGGGCGGCGAGGCCCTGGCACAGGTTGTGCCCAGAAGCTGTGGCTGCTGCATCCCTGGCAGTGTCCAAGGCCAGGCTCGGAGCAGCCTGGGAGAGTGGAAGGTGTCCCTGCCTGTGGCAGGGAGCTGGATGAGGTGCTGCTCTCACTTTGCTGAACTAAAGTTTCAGCTTCTTTAATAACCTGCAGGTCTGCTGGAAAATTGTGACGAGTGGCATCAAGAAGTAACTCGGTAAGTTTATTTTGATGAAATACAATAATTATCATGCTTAGCAGCTGTTGCTATTTAAAATACGAAAAAACAGGGCTTGCATTGAAAATGTTTTGTAAACCATGTGCACCAACAATCTGTTCCAATGAAACCAGCCATTATGGAAACGGTATAATAGCAGGAGCTCATTATGGAAAGTTAAATTGCAAATCATATTTTGTTTCAAATGAGCTGGATGAATGCATAATTTGCCTCAAAGAAATAGTTTTGTAGTTCTGATCCTCCTGCCAAGAGCTGAAGCTCTTGGGCTGCAGCTGCCGGGGCGGCCTGATTGTCCATTTCAAACTGCAGGAAGTTTGGGTTTCAAAGGAAGATTTCGAGAGAGAAAAGCGGGGGGGAAAGTGAAGGAATAAAAGGCAGAGCAGTGGGAGCTCTCAGCTGGTTTCCTATGTGAGATTCTGGCGGTGCAGGGTGGGTTTAAAGCACACCGAGGGCCTGTGTGGGGCTGATCCCATGTCCCTGAGCTGGAGCCAGAGCCGAGGTGACAGCCGAGGTGACAGCCGAGGTGACAGCCCTGCCTGGGAAGGGTGGCACGTGCGGTGCCGCTCGTGCTGGGGGCTGGCAGCTGAACACACGTGCCACGGCGCGGTCCTGGGGCCGGCCTGAGCTCTCCCACGGCGCAGCACCGCCCGGATGGATGCTCCCTGAGCTCTGCCAGCTCAGCTTGTCACCGGAGAGGCCACGCAGCCAGCGCACGGGTGACAAACCCCCAGCCCGCGGGACCCGCCGCCGTGGCCGCAGCAGGTGGCTCAGTGCTGCGGGGCTCTAACACGCCGTGCCCCGTGCCCAGAGACCTGACCCACACGTGGTGACACGTGAGACGCCACGCGAACAGCTAACGGCGCTCCCTTGGCACAGGGTGGCACGGGGGACGCGCAGCCCCCGCTCGTGGCTGTGCCCCCGTGATGTGGCTGACGGGCAGTGACGGGCTGGTGGCCACGGCCAGACCCTCTGCCATGGGGGCCAAGCCCAGAAACTGCCCCGAGCCCTCCTGCAGATGCCACGAGTGCCTCTGTCCCCTTTGGCAGGGCACGTCACAGCTGCCGTGCGCCAAGCACGAGCTCCTTGTGCCAGGGCCACCCCCAGCTGCGGTGGCTTTGCAGGAACGAGGGGCTGCCCCTCTCCTGCATCCCAGGCTGTCCCCGTGGCTCACTCCAGGCACTCCCGGGGTGCTCCAGTGTCCCCCAGCCCAGCCCAGCGGCAGTCTCATTAAATATTAAATCCAGCAGCTGCTGGCAGTGTTGGGGGGTGGGTAAAGACAGCAGAAGCAATTTGCAATTAAAATGTGTTTATCTTAGGAAAGAAGTCCCGGAAACTTGTAATTAAAATGTTTATACCAAGGGCAGGATTTCATAGCCTGAACCTTCAGAAATCTTAGTGGAGCAGCAGAGGCACAGGTGAGGCTGGCACAGGACAGATGGGAGCCGTAGCTCCAGGCAGTGCTGGGCACCCAGGGTGGTGGAGAACCACATCCAGCACTCCTGGAGCAGCCCCACGAGCTTTGTAGAAAAGCCCTCTTTGCTGGTTCTGCAGCAGCAAAGTCTGGGTTGAGAGTCTAAATTTATATCCTCTTCATATTTATTTCACAGTGATAACAAGAAAAATAAATAGAAGGGCGTTGAGCTGGCTCTGGAGTGGAGAAGCCATAAATCACTCTTCATGTCCCAGAGGCTCTCACCTCGGGGCTCAAGTGCCTTTTAACCTCCCAGATGATGGAGACCCTGCAGCCGGTGTTGTTGGGCTCCAAAAGAAGCCTTTGGAGCAGTTTTTCTCAGCTGAGCTAGCGCGAGTGCACAGCTGCCCCTCTCCCAGGCAGCCCCTCCAGCAGTCTCAGCTGCAGCCTCTCCTGGCACTTCTCCCGTTCCTCACTGCTGATCCAGGTGGCAGGGAACTCTCTGGAGTGCTGGAGCTGCCCCTGCGCTGGGTTAACTGAGACTGCCAGGATGCCAGGGCATAACACCCAGAACAGAGAAAATTATATTAAACAACTGTGAAAGAAATCATTTATTTCCATACTGTCTGTGCTTTGGACTGAAGGAAAAAGCCCACAACTCCAGCAATTTGACTTTTCCTGCCAAGCCTTGAAGCGGCAGGCAGCTCATTAGCTTGGATCATCGCTGCTCAGAATGTAATCACCTCTAAAATGAATAAAAATGTAAACCCCACTGATCAGAGGTTGCTGAGGGCTCCACACGTTCAGCATCCCCCCTCCAGCACCCCGGGGGTGTTCAGTGATCCCGGTGTGCCCAGCCTGGGGACAGCCTGGCGCGTTATGGGGTAAGTGATTCCTGCCTGGGTGTTGGGAGCATCACCAGCAGACCTGTCCTGGTGTCCTGCTGTCCTGATGTCCTGGTGTCCTGCTGTCCTGCTGTCCTGCTGTCCTGCTGTCCTGGTGTCCTGGTGTCCTGGTGTCCTAGTGTCCTGGTGTCCTGCTGTCCTGGTGTCCTGGTGTCCTGCTGTCCTGCTGTCCTGGTGTCCTGGTGTCCTGGTGTCCTGGTGTCCTGGTGTCCTGGTGTCCTGCTGTCCTGGCCTTTCCACCTGCCTTCTCCTGCCCTCTCCAGAGAAGCAGCTCAGAAGCTGGGGATCTTCCTTGTAGCACAGCAAGGAGCACACGATGGGATTGGGAGCTGAAGGAGCAGACACTGCCATGTTTTTGCAGGGTCTTCAGAGAAAGAATCAGAGAATCCCAAACGAGTTTGGGTTGGAGGGGACCTTAAACCCCATCTCATTCCACCCCCTGCCCTGGGCAGGGACACCTTCCACCGCCCCAGGCTGCTCCAAGCCCTGTCCAACCTGGCCTTGGGCACTGCCAGGGATCCAGGGGCAGCCACAGCTGCTCTGGGCACCCTGTGGCCAGTGAACTGTTGGTCAAGAGCTTGGCTGAGTCGAGAGCACCCCTCAAAGGCGTGGGGTGAGCCGGGTGCTGGACCCTCCTGGCCTCAACAGGTGTGACCCCATGATGGGGCTCACGTGGAGCCCTCAGGCCGGGCTGAGGGTGCCAGGGGAGGTTGTGGTCACTGCACGGGAAGCTGTGGGTGGAGAGGAGAGCTCAGCACAGCACCCACAAAGCTGCAAGTCTGCAGTGCTCTGCACCCACTCCCAGCTCGTCAGTGGAGCCCATTCAACGCGGCGCTTGAAGCAGGAGGGTGAAATGTGCCCGCAGGGCTGGCCAGAGCTGCTGGACACGGGCACTGGGACACGCCTCGGAGGGGGCTCTGCCAAGGCTTTGTTGAATATTCATCCGTAGGAAATGGTTATTCATGAGCACAATGAAGATTATCGCTCTGAATTCCGAACTGCTCAGCCCAGCTCCCGTTTGATGTGGTGAGGCTCTCGCAGTGCATTTGCATTAGAGAAAGCATTACTACTTCTGATGAGGAGAAGGATTACAGGAGAAATCTGCATAAATTTATTGGTAAATGTCATCTAGCATGTGTCCAAGTGTAATTCATCACAGGGCTGTAGTGCAGCCTGGTGACTCATACAGGGCTGGGGTTTTTCAACAGGCAGATAAATAACCCTCGGGACAAAATGACCTCACTGATGTTAAATCATTGGAGTTGCAGGTGAGCAGAGCCCGCTTGGGACAGGCCCCTGGGGAATTCCAGTCCCGGGAGGAGGAGTGATGGGAGATGCCAGTCCTGGGGAACGCTCGCTGCTCTGCCTCCGCCTGCTGAGCCCCACGCAGCTCTGCTCGTGTGCCACCGGCCTGCCCAGCACCACAGCCCTCCCCATCCGCCTCCAGCCTCCCTGCTCCCTCCCGGCACAGGAACGTGCTGAGGGCTCATCCCAGCTGCCACTCCAGCTGCCAGGGACAGCCCTGCACTCCTGGCTTCCCTCCCGGGAGCCCCCACAAGCCCAGGCACTCCCAGGGGCACTGAGGGACCTGCAGCAACCCCCCCGGGAAGAGCTTCCTTGCAGATCACCAGCTCGGTGCCCGCTGCAGGCTCTCTGGGGGTTCATTCCACAGCTGCAGGGGTGCTTGTGTCCTGGATTAACCCTCCCGAGGGAAGGGCTTATCCACAGCAGCGCGTCCAGCTGCCTCGGCTTTGATCTCCTGGGATTCCCCCTGTGCTGTGAGGATGTTGGACGTGTTGGCTCTGACAGCGCGAGGATTTCCCGACAGCCAGCACCTGCCACAGCGTCTGTGACAAGCTCCTGACAAACCAGAGCGTCAGTCCAGGGCACAGCTGGGGCTGGATGTCCTGGTCCATCCCCGCAGACACCAGGGCCCCTCCCTACAGCCCCAGCGTGGTTTTAGCTGGGATTCCAGCCTGCTGGAGGTGAAGGCCACTACAGCAGCTCCAAGGAAGGTGATGAACACGATGGCATTGGGTCTCCTGGCCCATGCCCTCCTTGCCACCTCCCTCTCTCCAGAGGGGGAACATCCCAGGGCTATTGGGAGAGCAGCTCTAGGCAGGGATTAGGGAGCTGTCTCTCGAGAACCATCCAGTCACTGGCTTTTTGAATTGAATTTTCCAGAAATACAGCAGTACACCCAAACTCCCTGAGCTGGGGAGGAGGGAGCGGGCACACCTGCATCACACCCACCCCGTGGCTCAGGTGCCCTTCCTGAGGAGGCCAAGCTGAGCACTGGCAGTTCCAGCCTGCTCTGAGCTCCAGCCCTGGCACGGCTGGAGCCTGAGCCCAAACCTCAGTGCCCCCAGCCCAGGGACATCTCCCTGCTGTGGGATATCCACGTCTGCAGCCATTTCTGCTTTCACACATCTCTCCAAGCCAGCAAACCCTTGCTCCATCCTGACTGCCTGGTATGCCTTATCATTGTGTTAGCAATTAATATTAGCATGGTAGAAATTGCTAATTTGCGATATACAATAATTAGAATTCAATTTAATTGCTCTCAAACTCTGCATACAAATGTGGCTTCCACTGCCCGGGTTAGGGAGAAGGACAGAGAACATCACCCCTGGATACAGCAGGGTATCCCACCCTGGGGGCGGGTGGGAGAGCTGGGGGAAGCAGAGCAGCGTTGCTGGGCGCTGAGCTCACCGCCAGCTCGTTCTGTGGGGGTGTGGGCGGGCTGGACCAGGGCAGGCGGCACCCAACACCCCCCTGTGCCTCATTGCAGGAGGGGATGGAGCCTCTCCTCCTGCTTCCAGGGCTTAGGGGAGGCTGGGAAAAGGGATGGTGCTTCTGGAAACAGCAGAGGATTCATGGATCACTGCAGGTATCAAAAGCAAATACAAAAGAGGGAATCAAAGAGGGTTTCCCAGGGGTTGATGCCCCCCAGGCCCATCTCTGCAGGCTGAGATGGCAGTGGGTGCAGCAGAGGGTGAGGGCACGGCCAGGAAAGGGCATGGGCAAAGGGGAGCGTGTCCCAGAGATGGGGGGCACTGCACAGTTAGGGGCAGGGATAGGGCTGGGTGGGTTGGTACCAGCACACACAAACCCAGTGTGCTGATGTGGCTCCTGCTGTCCTGGGTACCCACAGGGAGCCACCAAAGCCATTCTCAGAGAGGAAGTTCTCTCTGCACAGCACCAGTCAGAGCAGTAACACCCTGGGGGCAGTGCTGGTATCTCTGCTCCCGGCAAGGCTGAGAAGATGCAGAGTCCTGGCAGGAGCTGTGAGAGCTGCGAGGAAATCTGCCATGGGGTGAAAGATTAAAGAGGTGAGTCAAGAGGGTTAAAGGTCACTCAGCTGCGGTCCCCAGTTGCCATGTGGGAAGTTTCTGGGGATGGATGGCACAAGCAGTTGTGTAACTGAGAGAGATTTAAGCTGGGATAAAACACAGTTTAACAAAGGGAGAAATTAAACTAGGAACAATTTATTGACAGACACATAGAAGGTTTCAGAATGAAGGACACAAACGGTGCTGGATTTCAGCTCACCCTTGCTGAGGGGGGTGTACCAGGCACAGGAGGGTCCTGCTGGTCCTGGCCCTGGGGCTGGGAATGCAGAGCTGTGCTGGGGAAGGGAGGAGATCCCCAGGGCCTTGGAGGAGAGCAGGAATGGGCAGTGTTTACCCACAGGGTAAATGGTTCTGGAAAGGCAGGAGCCCCCAAGGCTGCTGAGCAGCAGTGCCCGAGAGCCCTGGCTGTGGTGAGGCTGGCTCTCAAGGTGACACGGAGCTGGCATGACAAGCCACCCCACAAGCGTGTCCTGGGGCGCTCCCAGCACGCCCTCAGCTCACACGGATTTATTCCCGTTCTGAAGAGCGGCGCAGAGGCAGCAGTACCTGCGTGGAGAGGGCTGGATGAGGCCCTTATCTCCAAGGGATTAACGGCGGCTGTGACTCACAACGAAGATGACTCAAAGACAGACGGGATCCAGGGATAAAGTCAGCCATGGTCCCATCACCAGCCAATTCCACCAAGTCAGCGCCGTCTCCTGAGCGATTAGTGCAGCCGCGCAGGGAGCTGCAGAGGAGCGGGGCTGGGGTTTGGCTCTGCCTCTCCTGATCCTCGGCATCTGCAGCCCGTGATAGCTGCTGTGTGCAGCCAGCCGGGCACGGCCAGCGCGGGAAGGGAGGGCTCCAGGGGACAGCCAGAAGGGGCCTTTGATCCCTCTAATCAATTCTGGTTTAAAATGTATTGAGGAGTTAAGAACGAGGAGGGAGCCTGGGGCTGCTTTGATGTGTGTGAGTGGATGGATGCAGACAAGAGGCTGCGCAGAGGGCAGAGATTCGGGGAGCAAGGAAGGCTGGAGGCAAGGAGCTGTGGCAGAAGGGGCCGAGGAGCGCTGATGGGGATGGGCACACTGGTGCTCCCACCGGAGCTGGTGGCTCTGGGACCAGCGCAGGAGCTGCCAAGTGCCCGGGCACTGGTGCCCAGGGGTGTCTGCTCTCTGCAGAGGGCCCGGACACCACAGCACAGCCACGGCTGCTCCGTGCCTGTGGGAGTCTCTGGGGCCCCTTGAGCCGGGACACTGGGGCCAGCTGTGTGTGTGGGGCTGTGCTGGGCAGGAACCAGCTGATTTCCCTGCCGGACATGACTGAGTGTTACCAGGGGGATATTTCCTGCCCTTCTGCACAGAAACAACCACCCAAACTGGCCCCAGAGCTTTTTTTAGCTGTAAGGTTGTTCAGCCTGGAGAACTGAAGGCACTGGGGAGACCTCAGAGCCCTTTTCTGTGTTTAAAGGGACTCCAAGAGAGCTGGAAAGGGACAAGGGGGGAATAGATCCAAACTGTTAGATTAGGTATTAAGAAAAAAATCCTTCCCTGTGAGGGTGTTGAGGCCCTGGCACAGGGTGCCCAGAGCAGCTGTGGCTGCCCCTGGATCCCTGGCAGTGCCCAAGGCCAGGCTGGACAGGGCTTGGAGCAGCCTGGAACAGTGGAAGCTGTCCCTGCCCGGGGCAGGAGCCGCCTCCGCCCGTCCCTATCCCGGTGCTCAAATGACCTCTAGTGGCAGGCGGGGACGGGGGCGGCGGGTTCGCCTTCCCCGGGGAAAAAAATAAAATAAAATAAACTAGACTAAAATAAAAGGCAAATTGCATGGGCTTCTTCTCTCCCGAGATAGCAACGGTCAGTTAATTTTCTCCTTTCTTTCGCCGAGCAGTTTCATTAGTGGCTCGAAATTCCTCAGGTAAGGATATCACCCTGGTGCTGTCACAGCGAGGGGGAGCAGGCTGGGAGGTGATGCCCGGCAGCGTCGGTGACGGCGAGATAACGAGACGGATCTTCCCAGAGCCTCTGGATTCCCGGGCGGAAGGCGAGATGTGCCCACCGGCAGCGTAATCCCCCTCTGTGCCCACAACTGGGGCACAAGGAGCGGCAGGAGAGGGGATGCTGTGGGCTCTGCTGCCAGCCAGACCAGAGCTGAGCTCATCTCCTGGCATCCTTCGGGGTTAGGACCAAGGGAAAGCCCTCTGCAGAGGAGATCTTGCTTCAGTTTGGGCTCACGACACGGGGTGGGCGCTGGGCTCGAGAGGATGGGGTCACTGCGGGCTGCTGGAGCCGGGATCCTCAGGTGGGAGCAGCCCTGCGCCAGGACGGCTCCTTGGGGGACACTGCTGGAGTCCTCTGGATGACTTTTAGGGCTTCTCAAGTAAATTAGCTCTGATTATTATGGAAGAAGTTCCTTTTACTCTGATAATAACCCTTGTGCTGCTCACACAGGGAGGAGCTTGTCCTGCTGTACCTCTCCTGATTCATTTGTGATGAGAAATGAGATCTCATCTTCTTTTTGACTCATTAATAAGGAAAATCTTCTCCTTAGCACAGAGGGTGTTAAAGTCAGGCTGCTGTGGGGCTGTCCAGGGTTGGGACCCTCTGAAAATGGGCTCAGCACCTTCCACCAGCCCACACGGGTGAGCAGGGTCAGCGGTGTGCTGGAGGGCGTAAGCAAAGCCCAGGAGGGAGCAGCTCCCTGGACTCTGGGTAATTACAGGCTGGGTTCGCTTCTTTGCTTCCTTGTTTTGTTCCTTAGCTATGACCTAAAAGCAGGTTTCTGGGTTTGTTTCAGTATTCCAGCACAGCTCGTTCAGTTTCCCTCAACTCTGAACCCCTTGAGCCTCAGGGAGCTGGCAAACCTTCACGGATTGCAAACTGGTAGGAACTCTGGAAAGCCACCAGGCCCTCTTAACTAAAACTCAGCTTTAGCCAGTGCCTGCCCACAGCAGCCGGGCAACCTCCGGGGTGGAGTGGCGACCTGGGGCTGAGCGAGCAGTGCGGATGTTCCAGCAGAACTGGCCCCGTGGGCTCAGCCTCAGCAGCTCAGCTGCGCTGGCACCTTGGATCACCCAAGCCCCGAGTGTTCAGAGCAAGGCGAGTTCCTGTCCCGCTGCAGAGCTCACAGCTGAAGTCACAAAATAAAAACAAGTAGAGTCATTGCTGCTGACAAAACAAACTGGAGAAGGAAATACAATTCCACACCCTGCCACCTTGTCAGCCCGCTCGTCCAGGAGACCTGCCCGTGCGGCTGGGAAGCTGCCAGACCTGATCTGTCCTGCTCGGCTTTGAAGTTTTGTTCGTTTCTTTTCGCACGGTTCACTTGTACAACAGGGACAATTCTGTGTCAGCCTTAGTTCAAGGCTTGAAAAGGAATGTCACAGCCTTAGATTGCCGAAGAGCAGGGTTAGATGGGATTTTGGGAAGGAATTGTTCCCTGGGAGGGTGAGGAGGCCCTTGCACAGGATGAAGAGAAGCTGTGGCTGTCCCTGGATCCCTGGCAGTGTCCAAGGCAGTTGGACACTGGGGCTTGGAGCAGCCTGGGGCAGTGGAAGGTGTCCCTGCTTTTAAAGAGTTTTAAGGTCCTTTTCCAACCAAATCATCCTATTATTCTACGATTCTACCATTCAAACACTTGTGTATTTGAGAATTAAAACAGCAAAGACCAAAGCTCAGCCAAAGGTGCTCTGAGCAGCAGAACGGTGCTCAGAAAAAAATGCTTATAAATCAGTAAAGTACTAAATTAGATGTAGTTCCCACACAGCTCCCAATAATCCATCATGGCAAAGCACTGAAACTCGGTGTTACAGCAAATAGTTTCTGTTTATTGATCTTTCTTTAACTAATGTGTGAGCATGACCAAAAAAAGTGCCGACACATTTTATGTAGTTTTGCAGAAGTCGGAGAACAGTTTAGTGCTGAATGTATTTGAAGTGAAAGAGTTCAAAGTTTCAGGACTAATTTAAAGCTACAAAAACAGCCCTGGTGCCTACAGGTGTGCAGAGACCACCAAGCTTCAACACTGCTCTACTGTTTAATGGCTTTCAGAGTAACCCAGCCCCTCCGAAAGCCACAGGGTATTTTCTTGCCTCATCAGGAAGTTCATGTTTTGTTTTTTAAAGTTCTGAATGTGGGTGGCTGAGGACACTTGATGTGACATGAGCGATTCTGTCGCATGCAGGAAACAGCCTGGAGCAGGCACATCAGGTCTTTCCTTTGGGGCAGACAGGTTTGGCCAGGGCATGGCAGCATTCCCTAAATCCTGACCTGGTGACACATCCTGGAGTCATGGAATGGTTTAGATGGGAAGGGACCTTAAAGGACATCCATCCCCTGCCATGGCAGGGACAGCTTCCACTGTCCCAGGCTGATCCTATCCCAGTCCAACCCGGCCTTGGGCACTGCCAGGGATCCAGGGGCAGCCACAGCTTCTCTGGGCACCCTGTGCCAGGGCCTGCCCACCCTCACAGGGAAGAATTTCCCCCCAGTATCCCAGCTAACCCTGCCCTCTGGCACTGGGAAGTCAGCACCCTCCTGCTTGAAGCTCCTGCTCTGATCTCACAGCTCAGCTGCTCCTGTCCAGCTCTGTCCAAACCCCCATCCAGCCGTGTCCCAAACCCCCATCCAGCCATGTCCCAAACCCCCATCCAGCCGTGTCCCAAACTCTCCATCCATCCGTGTCCCAAACCCCCATCCAGCCGTGTCCAAACCCTCCATCCAGCCGTGTCCCAAGCCCCCATCCAGCCGTGTCCAAACCCTCCATCCAGCCGTGTCCAAGCCCCCATCCAGCCGTGTCCAAGCCCCCATCCAGCCGTGTCCCAAACCCCCATCCATCCGTGTCCAAACCCCCATCCATCCGTGTCCAACCCCCCCGTCCACCTGTGTCCCAGCCCCCATCCAGCCGTGTCCCAAACCCCCATCCAGCCATGTCCCAAACCCCCATCCAGCCGTGTCCAAACCCCCATCCAGCCGTGTCCCAAACCCCCATCCAGCCACGTCCCATACCCCAATCCAGCCGTGTCCCAGCCCCCATCCAGCCGTGTCCCAAACCCCCATCCAGCCATGTCCCAAACCCCAATCCAGCTGTGTCCAAGCCCCCATCCAGCCGTGTCCCAAGCCCCCATCCAGCCGTGTCCCAAACCCCCATCCAGCCATGTCCCAAACCCCCATCCAGCCGTGTCCCAGCCCCCATCCAGCCGTGTCCCTGGCAGCAGCAGCGGCTCCCGCAGCCCAAGCTCGTGACCAGGGCGAATCCTTTGGGCTGCGATGTTGGGGGCAGCAGCCGGGCAGGCTCTGCTGGACACAGGAGCCCCATCGCCCACAGGGTTCACACATCACAAGCTTAGAGTAAAATATTACAGGAGAAGAGTTTATTCCAAGGTTTCACTATTTTTATATGAAAAATTAACTTGGCTTTGGACTGATTTCTTTGAGACAGCGGTGCAGCAGCTGGCGGGCAAAAGGTTTCCTGTGTAAAGGTTTGAGAACTAGAAAATAGGTATTTGTAAAGTGAAAGACTGTTGTTTGTAAGTTTCAGTAGGCGGGTTGAACACGACAGCAGTGCATAACTGGAAAGAGGCGGGGGTTTAAGCGTGACGTGATGGCGATGTGAAGTCCAGAGGACGGTGACAGTTTTGGGATGTAAGGTCAATATTCGCCTCAATCCCATCCTTGCGTTTCCTGCGGCTTCATGAGGGGTGCGCACCACGCGCTCCGCTAGGGGGCGCTCGAGACCAGGGGGTGGGGCCCGCCGCGCCCACGTGACGGTCTGTCACGCGCGGCGCCGAGTCACGTGCGGCGTGGTGGACGCGCTTCCTCTGCGCATGCGCGCGCGGCCCGTGCGGTGTCGGCCGGGAAACCCCTCGGCGCAGCGCTGAGGGCAGGGGCGGCCGCGGGAGCCGCCATCGGGGCCGCGCGGGGCCGAACCGGGCCGAGCGGCGCCGAGCCGAATCGAGCCGAACCGAGCGGGGCCAAGTCTGCACCGAGCGGGGCGGCGCCGGGCCGAGCGGGCCCGAGCCCGAACCCGAACCCAAACCGAGAGGGGCCGGGCAGAGCCGAGCGGGGCCGAGTCCTAGTCGAGCCCAGAGCGAGCGAGGCCGAACCCGAGCCGAGCGCGAACCGAGCGGGGCCCAGACCGGGTCGAGCGGGGCCGAGAGCAGGAGCCGGGCGGGCGCGCCGCGCTCGCCGAGGGCCGCGGTCGTTGCGGGGCGGGGGCCGCGGGCTCGCCACGATGGAGAGCTGAGGCCTCCCCAGCCCCGAGCCCTGAGGCCGCGGCCCGGCCATGGCGCAGCGCCGCGGGCTCTGAGCGCCGCTCGCCGCCTCAGCGCCGCCGCTCCGGCCCCCGCGGGCCCTGCCCGACCCCCGCGGCCCCGCCGCGCCTGAGCGGGCGCCGCCCGCGCCCCGCCATGTCGTGCGTGCATTACAAGTTCTCCTCCAAGCTCAACTATGACACGGTCACCTTCGACGGGCTGCACATCTCCCTGAGCGACCTCAAGCGCCAGATCATGGGCCGGGAGAAGCTGAAGGCGGCCGACTGCGACCTGCAGATCACCAACGCGCAGACCAAAGAAGGTGCGTGGGGTTCGGGGGCAGCGGTGCTGCGGTGATGGTGATGGAGCCGCGGCCGCTGCGGCCTCAGAGCTGTTCCTTTGTAGCTGCTGCTCTCACCGCACCGTCCGAGCAGCTCTGTGTGCGGAGCACGGCTTCGTGTGCGACGGTGCTACAAAAGTTTTGGTTTCCTGGAGTTGTAGGTAAAATTGGGGGGGGAGTATGTTTTACCATAACAAACCTGCCAGCTTTCTTCAAAATCTGACAAAGAAATGTGAAGGTGATAGGAATATAACTCATGGCTAATTTGAATGGGGAAGAAATAGTGTGTTTGATGACTGAGCTTTATTTCATTGAAAGCAAATTCTCATTGCAGTAATTGCTTAGAAGCAACAATTTGTATTGAGTTTATCCGTGAGTTAAAATTTCTGCAGACCTTTAAAGCTTCTTGCACTGCCAGTGTTCTGTGTAGCAAAATTACTCTTGGGAATTCCTGGTTAATGTAAAGTTTGCCAAACAAAAGACACTGTGATTTGGATACTACTGAGCATCATTTCATCATTCTTGTCTAATTTATTTTTTTTCCTCCTGGCACTTAGTGTTTGCTGTATCAGGGCAGTCTGGAAGTTTTGTGGCAGAACATTTACAGTGAATATATGTAAGAAATGTTCTTCAGGAAGTCACAAATTCGCTTAAATCTAATAAATAATGCTTGATTCTGCGGTGTGAATATGGGTTTGTGTTACTATGATGCTTCAGTTTGGTAGTCTGCCATCCTGATAAGTTTGAATGTGATTAAAGACTTCAGAGTGTGACTTTTCAGAAATAAAAATAATTGTATTTTCATTCCTGCAACGTTAAACCTTTTTATTTCTCTCCCCCGTGGTTCTGTGTCTCAACAGTTCTGTTCTTTAAAATGTGCACTGGTGGGGTTTTTTTCTTTTTCAGTGGTATGTGTTGAAGTTTAAACAGAATGCTGTGTAACTTCAGCCCTGACCTTCGGAGGGGTTGGAGTTTAAGCATCTGTTTATCTCCAGATATTTAAATTATTTCCAGGAGAGTGTGAAGAGACTTCCCAGCGCAGCATTAGGGGCGCAGGGGATGCTGTCGTGTTGCTCGATAAAAGTAGGTGGAGACACAGTTCAGCAGCCTTGGATTTTTTAACAGTATTGAATAAAGTTGTGGAAAGGCTTTGGCGCTTGGGTTTGCTTTGCTGTGAGGGCTGTGCTGAGGAGGTGCCCGCTGTGCCCGGGGTTCTGGGGCACTCTGGGCTCCCACAAGCCGGTGTCACCGGGGCTGTGGGAGCGGGGATGGAGCCCCGCGATGGGCGCCGCAACAGCTGCTTTGGAATACACCAAACACACGGAGTTTGTTGTAGCAAAGGGAAAAGAAAAAAAAAAAAAAAGCAGAAAGCGAAATTGTTAAGAGAAAAAATACACTCGTAAATGCCACCTCCTAAAGTATTACTGCAGCATCCGTGGGACTAGATTTAGCAGTGTGTTACTTTGTTTTCATATGTAACCAGAGTCCAGGGAAGGAAAAGTGCCTTCCTAGAAGCTGTTAAATGTGGTGCTGCCTCAAGGCCTATACGCAGGTTGTGTTGCACTTTAGCCTCTGCAAAATGAGTATTCAATTATAAATATTTAACTGTAAAATGCATAATTTTAAATTCTATATTAGTGACACAGATGCTTATTGAACCTTTCCTTAGGGTGTTTTCCATGTGAAAAGGCAAAAATCCCACTGTGATTTGCAGAGCATAGCTAGAGAATGTATTTTCAAAATTTGTGTCTGTCAAATCTTTGGTTTATATGCATAAATATGAATCTCAGTTTTTATTAATCAGGTGTAGATGCTTAAATTAACCTGCAGAAATTAAAATAACAACTAGACCGGCTTATTCTGCTTAAGTGGGATGCCAGGAATTCTTACATGTGGCCATAAGTATTGGGTTTTTATAACTTTGTCTATTCAGGACTCCCAAGTAAATGTTAAAATGATGTTTGTAAAGAACAAAGTGAGCCGTGAGAGGAGATGTGCTGCGTATTCTGACTGTTCCAAGATCCTGGAAGCTTTTCCAGTTCTGGAGCTTTAATAGAAGAACTGCTAATCTAGGCTAAAAGTACACAGGATTTTAAATATCAGTGGGGAAAAAGGATCTGATGTGTAATTAATTGTGTAAGATTCTGGGAACGCAGAGTGAGTGGGACCTGTTTTATGTAGGGGGGTTCCTCTTCCATGCTTGCTATCAGGGCATGTTCTCTAAAGCCTGCACTCAAGGGTGGTGCTTTTAAACTTGCCTCCACTTCATTGGATCTGGATTTTTTCACCATTCTTCTATAACAGCTGTTCCCAGAATATTGTGGAAAAGCTGCAAGCTCCACAACTGAAGTTTCTTGAATGCTCTTTCCTGCGCTGTGACATTCTGAAACAGAGAGCAGTTGGAAAATGTGCCACACTTACAGGGCAAAATACAAAGAAAATAACCCCAAAACTTTATTCTGACCTGGTGTGGGGTGGCTGAATGGTTTTAAGGCAGAATGGTGCTCAGGCCCCACACTGACACCACACCAGAGCCAAGAGGACCTTAAAGCAGGGGGCAGGCGGTGTAATGCGATTAATGAGTGGAAGCAGGGTGGATTTGATGGACTCATCCCTTCAGAGCGCTGCCGGGGCTCTTGTGGGGCACGGTGCTGTGTGGAAACCGTGCAGTGGAGATTCCCTGGGCTCTTTGGCCTCCTGGGCCAGCTTGTTCCTGGAGTGATGATCTGCCTGCTGTAGATGAGAGCGGGGATTCCTGTTCTGGGGGAAGCAGAAAGTCCGACAGGACTGGCCCAGTCTGTTACTCGGGAAGTTTTCAGGCTGCTTTTGTAGACAGCTGCAGCAATGGCTTGTCCCAAAATGAGCAAGTGGTGGTGATGAGAACAGGGTTAACTCCTGTCTAGGGAGAAGATGTGTTCCAGGGAATTCCCTGTGTTCTGGTGGGGACAGCCTGGCATGTTGGCAGGCATTGCAGCTCTTACCTGCACATTCTTCCCCCAGCAGCTGCCTAGCAAGGCTTTTCCCTGCCCTGGCACACCTAGGCTTGCATTCCAAGGACTCCTGGTGAGTTCTGTACTTCACCTGGGTGCAAAACGTCTCAGAGTGCTTAGAGCTGCTTGGGCAATGCTGTCAGATGAAACTGTGGATGAAAGCAGGCCAGAAAATAACGTGGGAACTTTTGTCAGTAACTTGTTTATAACATACATAAACACAAATTATTAAAACTAGCAGAAATTCGTAGATAAATTTAAAAGTGGGGAGTTTAAATTGCTCAATGTGAAGCAGCATAAACTTGCCAGCAAATCTGAGCTATTTGCACTTAACTGTAGGAAAGTTGTGGACACTAATGCAGTAGTTGATGTCAGATTTCTGTGTCAGTCAGGGTAGCTGCTGTTAACTAGTTTGCCTCCATTCATGCCTTGAAATAGTTCTTTCTCTGGACTCTTTCAAGCTACTATTTTCTTGTAGGATAAACTGCAAGTTTTAGATTGTTGTGTCTCTTCTGCTCTTGCCTTTAATATCCAGATCTTTCTTTGTTTTTGCAGGCATTTTGGGTTAGTTGGGTACTTTTAATCACAGACTGGCAAATTCCAGTGGCCACTTCCTGGCCATCACTGGTGGTAAAACAAGTTTGTGCTCTATGAGAGTGGGAATGAACAATGTTGCTGCGTTTCTGTTAAAGCTCTGCTTGGACAAGTGTGAGCAGTAGCTGTGTGGAGTTGGCCTCTGTGCTCCCCTTGAGATGTGGAGCCATGGAGAGACAGTGACAGGGCTGTGCAGCCCTGGGACGTGTGAGTCTGCCCAGGGGATGTTGCTGCCCATGAGGAGCAGGTTCCTTTTGGGAGATGCCAGTTTAATGTGAAAGCCTTTTTGTGAAGCCAGTGTTGCTTATCTTGTATCTCTGAAATCACGAGTTTGTGATCTGGACCAGAAAGAAAGAACGCTTTTGTTTGGCTCTGGTCCATAAGTAGAAACAGCTGCTCTGGTCTTCTAGAACTGCAGCTGGCACCATCCTCCAGGTGTTTGTCTCAGCCTCAGCTCTGCTTGAGCTCCTTCTCCATCAGAAATCTCGGTGCAGCCTCTCCTGACAGGTGGCTGTGTGAGGAGCAGAGCTCCAGGGCTTGTCAGGATGTGCCTTCTGTCAGAGCTGCTGTTTCTGTCACTGCTAGTCCTTTCACCCACAGTTTTAAACTACTCTGCCGTCCAGAGGAGTCTTGGTGTTTGTTTCCCTGGGGGGAAGATCAGGAATTAGTTTCAGCTAAATGATTTCTCAGTTTTCTGAAGAAATGTTCTGTTAGTTGGAAATAGAAGTAAAATCTTAATTTCGTGGTTGAAGTGATGTCTTCTGCTGGGTAGGTTTTGGTCTAAGGGAGGCTCCTGCCTGTAGGAATAATACACTGAAAAATGGAGCATAAATTATGAGATACTCGTACTTTGTGTGTGATCTCTGAGCAAACTCATCCCGACAGAGTTTGACTAGATACACAACAGCTCTGGGTTTCAGACCAGTGTTCTGATTCGGTCTGCAAAGGTAAGGGATTGGAGTAACACTGCAGGCACATCACAGGGAAGGAATGCTCATGGTGCTTTACAATATTTAGTCATATCCAGCCTGTGTAAGTTCCATATGAAAACCATTCTTATGGAGAGGACTTTGCATTTTAGGCTTATTCAAAGTGTGTCTGAGGGTTGGAGTTTTGTTCGGGCCTTATGTAAAAGGTCAGGGGGCTTTTCTTCTCTTTGGACAACCAGCACAGTGCAGGCCAAGGCAGGGCAGGGATGGCTTCAGACACATGCTGTTTTCCAAAGGCTTTTCAGGGCTGCCTTCAAAAGTCATTTTATTTGAGTCTCTCTTCTCTACAGAAAGTGAGTGGAAAGAACTTGTATCCCTTTGGTTAATTCAGACTGGATGGTGAGCTTAAGGGGGGAGGTACCGCTTCAGTTTGAGCCACTTCTGTCCTACTTGTGAAAGCAGGCTCAGAAACCCCCAAGTTTTTGTGCCCCAAGCTCTGGTGCTGCCAGTTTCAGTTGCATTTCTCTGTCAGGCCCTGAGCAGCTGCCCAGCCTGGCTGGGGATGGTGCAGCTCCAAGCGCAGAGCTGCCAGGCCTGAGCAGGGCAGCAGAGGGGAGTCAGGTGTACTTAACACACTGAAAGCACTGGTGCAGTTTCCCTGCTTTAGCTGGTGTCTGGTTTGTTCAGGACCAGCAGTCACAGACTTTAGAGCCTGCATTATGCAGGTGAGGCTCGGCTTTGGTTTGTTTTTCTCCAGAGATCTCTTGGTTTTGTAGCCATTCAGAAGCAAAAGCAGCCTAAAACATATCAGGGAAAAACCTCATGCATTATCAGAGTCCGCTTTAGTGTAATTTGAAACCATTTTGCTTTTGGCATTCAAGCTAACTTCAAAAACTGAAAATGATTTTGCTGCTTGTGTTTGGTAATCAAACCTGAAGATTCCTTGACAGGTGCAGTTGGTGTGTTGAGAGGATGAAAGCGTGGTGTTATGTATAAAATTTTGCTTTTAGATCTGTAAAGGGATTCTCAAAAGTGTTCTGTAATTACATATTAAATACATTCTTACAAATTGACTAATACCTTTTCTGTATTGCTGTTGTTTCCAGAATACACCGATGATAGCGCTCTGATTCCCAAGAACTCATCGGTGATTGTGAGGAGAATCCCCATTGGAGGAGTGAAAGCAACCAGCAAAACATATGTTATGTAAGTACTGCAAACATTGTGTCCTTTGGGAGGGGTCAGTGTGCCCGCTGGTACTGGCAGCACTTGCAGGGGCACTCGGGTTGTAACGCGCTTGTTAAAGCTGCTGCTGGTGTTTGTTCTCATGGGGTAGATTTCAATGTGCCTGTCCCATGAGAGACTTCAATTTTGGTGTTCAGATGCCAACACTGGTAACTTTTGAGATAATTCTGTTGAGTTTGGTTTGGGGTTTATTGTTCTGAGATTCAAGGGCAGATCCTTTTTCCTCTACATGGGGAGATTCCATATTATATGTGTCTGCCTTTTTAACAAAGACAGGTACGCATTGTAGTGTAAACTTAGCATTTGTTCCTGTCTCAGAAGCGATTCTGGGTGTTGGACTGTCACCTGTGTTTGGGGGAGGTGGAGCAGGATATGACAGGTATTTTTCTGCCTCAGATCTGGGGGGTTGTGTAGTAGTTGTAGAGGAAAAACCAAGAATTGCCAGCTGGTGAACCATGCAAACAAGAAGTTTAATTCTTAAGTGGCTCCTGTGCATTTCCTAAACACACAGGATCTGCTTGAGGCGTGAGAAAAAGAACCATACCCTAAAGGGTGCTGGCTTTTGTGCAAGTACCATGGTGTAGTTAATCCTGTTCAAACTCAAATCTCAGAAACAGTTTAGCACATTACCAAATGTACTGATTACTCTTCTGTCTGTACCCAAGCTGGGAACTGTTCTCCAGGTTTTAATTCAGTATTTCTGAGGTTTACACCTGGTTCTCTGTCCTCAATATTGATTAAAATCACAGATACTCAAATGCAATCCTGACTACAGGATTATTGCTGCATTGATGTTTTCATATAGTCCAGATCTATAATAGCTACATCAGCTCTGTTGGAATGGGCATGTTTTTCAACCTCCTTAAAGCCATGCCTCTTCACCACCAGCAGGAGATATTATTAGCTTGTGGTTTTGTCATGTCCTTCTAATGTTGGTTCTCAATAAAGTACCCTGAGGAGTTACAGGGTGTCTTGAACAAACAATACAGCAACATCCTGGTACCCATGAAGCATTTGCAAGCAAAAACACCTGAATGGATGTGGCTCTGCATGTAACCTTGGGGCACCTTACTGCAGGAGTTGGAGCAGCGCTTCCCAGCTCCCCCTCGGGATTCTGCACCCACAGCATTGTGCCACAGCCTTGCTTTGGGGTTCTGAGTGCTGTCCTGCCCGTGCTGTAAAACCCTCCAGAGAGTCAGAGCTGGCATCAGAGATTCTGTCAGTACTGGTGGGGGGGCATCAGGAAACAGCAGCGCTGCTGTGCTGGGGTTGAGAATTAACCAGGCAGATGAGCTTTCTGTTCCTGTGCTGGAAACACTGCAGAAACCACTGCTAGGGTGGTTAATGCTTGGGGATGGGGAATGTCTGCTGGAATGGTGGAGAGGCCTTCAGAAAGGCATTACTCACCTTGCAGTAAATGGCTGAAGCAACTACTGTGTGGTAATCCAAAGTATTTCAGTGTACCTCCTCACCTTCAGGAGGTGTAATTGTGAGCCTGAGGGCATTTAGCAATGGCAGGAAGCTGAGCCTCTCCATTGGCATGTGAATTCCCCAACAGCCTTTGCATTGCTTCTGCTCATGGGCCTCTTTGGATGATGCGTGGATTGTTTGTTAGCTCTCTCAGTGGCTGCATGTGTGGTTCATGATGAGGAGCATGCAGGTCCAGACCACCGAGTATGTGGAATCTCAGCAAGTTTTCAAATGCAATACATATTTCCTAAAATATTGTAACATATTCAAAATTATCTTATAGCAAATTCTGGCAATTAAGACCTTTTTTTTTGTCACAGGACTCCTAAATCGCACAAAATCCTAGAAACTACTTTCAGGTGACATTTCTACTACTACTTTTAGTCAATATAGCAAATGTAACATGTTTAATATTTTGGCACTTTGATGGCTAAATATAGTAGATCTCTGAACACAGTGCTTGGGCTTCCACAAAGAAACACTGTTCTAGAGACTGTGCTGTTGACACTGTTGTGTTGCCCCTTTGTCACGTGACTGTGTTTTTCACAAAGCAAACTTGCACCTGTAGATTTTCACTGTTCTTTCATAGAAACTGAAGCCCTGTACCTGGTACCTGTGTGCGATACCAGGGATGTACGTGTTGGCCAAAGCTGCCCCGTGCTGTGTGATTGATTATTTGAGAACACAGAACTCTAGTACAGACTTCATGGATTTGATACTTAGAGACCAGAGACAAAATGTCTGAGGACTTCCTCTTGCACTGTTGTGTTCTAGATCTGTAAGTCTTGAGTAATTTGTGACGATATAGAAATGTGATTTTGGGGGGTTTTTTAGTTTCACCGAATGTACCGAGAGAGAACAGTTCATGTTACAAATAAATGTCTGCATTCACTATAGAAACATAATGCGATGTTCAGTTTCTGGAATCTTTGTGTTGGGTACAAGTGATTTGTTTTAAATTCTGATTACCTTTATTTCTTCTTCTAGAAGTCGAAGTGAGCCAGTGAGTGGAACATCAAAAGCAGTATGTAAAAACACAATCTCACACTTTTTTTCCTACACACTGCACTTAGTTCTAAACAATGCAGCCTTTTATTAATTTGCCAAACATTAACTTAATATATTTTCCAGTAAAACCTAGTGTATGTTGTAAATACATTGTATTTGATTCAGCATAGTAAAAACTGGGTAATGCCATCATTTGCAGAGTTCTACTGTGAACATTGGTATTTGTGCCTAGTAATGCATTGTATTTCATATTGAATATGCCAGAATCTCTCCTGTATGACTCTGTGTTGTACAGATAATGTATGATCGTTTCCAGATCGTGTAGGCTCGAGGTTTGCACACTGAACATGGTGCCATGTTCTACATCTGTCTGTCTATAGCTAGTGATATGTATGTCTGTATAGGTTGTTGTGTGCTTTTTGTTTCTTGCAATAAAAACTGTTTGGAGTGTATTTTTTGCCATTTTCACATTGTATCACTTAGCTTTTGTTTTTCAAATAACTTTTTTTTTTTTGCCTAACGGTTTTTGAAAATGTTATCAAAAACCACTGAGAAATCATTATTGTGAAACTTGGTGCTGTTCCTTACTTTTGACTTGGGGGTTCAAACAAATACAAAACCCAGCATATCCCAGATGTTTTCAGGACAGTTCTGTGCAGCTAAATGATTCCTTCTTGTGTCCTTAAGTATTTGGGTATTTGTTCCTAAAACTGTATAACTGAAGTGATACTGTTTGAGCCCTCCTGAGTACAGAAATGTCTCTAATACCCTGCCGTGAATTTCAATATCGCTGCTACACAGAGTGGTATTCTAAAGTTCTGCATTTGATCTCTGCCCTCTATCTGGTGAAGCAGTTTAGTTCAACAGTTTGTCTGCATGTGACAATATGTAACACAAATTTTGGCACCAAGTTAGAGCCTGGGGCATTTGGGACTGAAATCCCTGTCACTTTTCTTAACTCCTGCCTGCAGCGCGTTTTTGGGTCTGGGTGACTCCAGGGCTGGCTGCTGCTGTAATTCCCAAAGGTTAAGCCTTTCTTTAGTATACCACCACTTGGAATTCACACTTGGAAAAGGGGCAGCATTTTCCATCAGGTTTGCAAACACTTATTGCTGCTAACATATGATCCCACGCAGAAATCTGTGCCTGGTGATGGGCTAGATCTTGGTGTGCCACTTGGGTCAGTACTGTGTGCAACTGTGCTTTTCCAATAGTCCTTAGAGTATCGAAGTACTGTTTGGTGGGGTTTATTTTTTATCTTTATTTTAAGTATAACTGCTTTTCCTTCACTAGACTGGTGTGAGGCATTACACTAACCCTGGATCATTGGTTCTGATCACTTGATCAGCTATTAGGATAACTTAATCTAGAAATTCCTGAACTCTGGGGCTGTGTTCTGGGAAGAATGCAGCCTCTGGTTCCCATGGAAACAATCAACTTCAAATTGAAAACTTGGTGCGTGTAGGTCTAAAACCACTAAACATAACATCCATAATTCTGCTGCTGATTGATTGCAATTCCTTTTGGAGATGAAAGCCTCTCATTGTGAGTTGGAGTTAGTTGAACTGGCCCAGTGACCCTAGCAGTTAATGTAATGCATTTATGTAAACCACGTTTATAGTATTTGATCTAATTCAGATGGGTTTTTATTTCTTGAAAACAGTTCTTTTTCTTTTTGTTTACTAGCATGTGTATAAACACAAACCACATGTTCATAAATAAAGTTAACATTCTTTTAGCCTCGTGTGTTCCCTGGCATGTCTGTATTGCATTGCTCAGTAGCATCTTATCGTAAGCTAACGTAGATGTGTCAAAAAGAAAAAAGGAAAAATCCCAGAGTGGGAGGGAAGACAGTGTGAGTGAGAAGTAACTGCAGGAAAGGAAAAGCAAAGCCATTCCCTGGTGTGCTCTGACAGTCCCTGGTCTGGGAGGGTGGAAGCCTTGCATCCCTCTGTACAGGCTCTCTCTCACTGCAAAAGCCCTGCAGCCTTCAGCAGCTTCTGGGGCTGGAGACATAAATAGTTTGTTCTTAAAGCTAACTCAGGTCTTGGTGGGGGGGGATTGTTTGCTTTTTTTTTTTTTTTTTTTTAAACACACATATTTCTGCATATATCTCAGAGCAGAAGCTGGGTCTTGTGCAATTGGAGTAAATCACTGGGAATCTTGTCAGTTATTGATGGAGAGTAAAGCTGCAAAGTTAAAATCAGTTTTCTCTTTTTTTTTTTTAAGGATGAACAAAAAGCTTCTTCTTTTTAGTGTTTTTTCATTGTCATACTCTCCTGCCAGCTGCCGTCCCACCCTTGGCACAGCCGAACCAGGGCGTGGGGCCCTAGTGCCGGTGTGTGGGTACCTGGGGGCCCCTTGGAGCTGTGCCCTTTGTTCAGCACCTTGGGGCACAGCTGGAGCCTCCCTGGCTGAAGTTCCTGTGTAGCCAGGCTCTGGGTTTGGAGGAGCCCTGTCATTTCAGTGTAGCACTGCAGCGCTGAGAGCAGCCTTTTCCTCCTTTCTGTCCCCTTGCCCACTTGGCTTCCTGTCAGTTTCTGTTCAGTCTGCTGCATGACATGGGAGTTAAAACATTGCCTGTTGAGTTTAGGGTTTGGGGGTTGCTTTTTCTGGGTTGTTTTTTGGGGTTTTTTACAATACTTCTGCAGTGTTATCTTAGGGTTGCCTACAAATTCATGAAGATGTTGTTTCTATTTGATGGTTTTGAAGCACTGCCAGGAAATCTTCAGTAGAAATCTAAAAAGAAAAAATTGGCAAAAATACAGGGTAGTTGAAAGATGCCCATGGGCAAATGCACTGAACAGTGCATTAATACTCTGTTTGCTGCTTTTGGTAACTGTTCAATATCATCTCCTTTAAGAAATTAGACTGTTGCCCGCAGGCTGTATAATAGCAGCTTCCTAAAAAATTAGAGGAAAGAATTAATAATTTATTAGCTGTTGTGTTTCAGTTCCTGGTCAGTACTAGACCATTTAACACTAGAGCTTTCCTAATTTCTTGTTTGTTTCTGAAAAAACCCACAAAATTATAGCCTGCCCTGAGAGAACAGTGGCCTGCTTTTTCACGTGTAAAAAAGTGGCATATGGAGCATGAAGCTTCAAAATGCTTGTGCAGAGCTCCTTTTGAACAGAACTAGGTACAAAGCATTCTGGAAGGAAGGCGAGGTGAATCTTGTGGTAAGACTTGCAGTGGAATGAAGGTCTTTTGTCTAGATCTCTGTGTTCCTCACCAAAGACATTTTCAAGAGCTCTTTAGTCAGTAATGCAGGAATGCTGTATGTGCTTTCCTGAAAACACAGAAGAGGAACAGCTTAGTGGTGTGAGGCATCATCTTGTGCACGGAAACACTTTTTTCCAATCTGCTAAAACTGTTCTCTTGAATTCTCTGTTACATTAGGCAGTAAAGGATTAAACCTTTTTTAAGCAAAGGTTTTAATCTCTTTGCTATCCTGTTTAGTGACTTCTTGGAGAGCTGTTCAGTTCACATTGTGAAATATTATTCTACATTTTTGAGCAATTTAGATATAATAAGCAGTGATTCAATGTCTTTCTGGTATTATTGTGCTAGCTCAAGTGCTGCTCATGGCATGATATAACTCAATACACTGCAGAGGGAGCTAGATTGAGTTAACCTTTTTACTTGTGGTAGAACTGCTCTCCAGCACTAGTTCTCTGGCTTCTAGCCTGAGGATGTCATTCCTGAGAGCTGTTCCATGGGCAGCTGGGAGGAGAAAAATGGAGGCAGAAATTCCAGGCTTGTGTTCTCAATCCATGTTTTTATCACCAAGAGTATGCTTTGCACTTTCCTTTGGTCATGTAGCACTGGGCTGCTGTTAAAGATGAGATTTGGTCTGATTGCACGGAGTCCTCTAAATTCTCCCTGATTTGGGTGGCAGGGCCCGCGGTCTAGTAACATACAAGAAATCAGTTTTTTCAATTTTTATAGTCTACTCTGTCGTTATAAACACCTTTCTATAAATGATTTAAGCAGTTGGTTTTTCTCCAGACAAAGTGGCAGGTTGTGGCTGCTGTTCTAGCTGGACTTTTATTTGGGTTTATTTGGGTACTGACGGGAGGGGCAGTGTGTGTTTCGGGGCTGCTGGGGGTGGCCTTCATTCTGACAGGCAGATATGGGTTCACTAAATCATCACTGTGTGCATATAGAAATGATGAGGCATTCACTGATTGATTTACAAGCTGCACTAATATTATGCTACCTGGAGTGATACTTCTTCCTCAATTAAATATTTTTAAATTCCCTTTTAGCTGAAAATTGACAGCTTCCTTATCCTTTTGAAAGAGGTCCCTGTCTAAGATATTCTGAGAAATAAGTAGATCTCCTTGGGGTTGGTTATTTTAATTTCTTCTCATAAGCATGTAGATTTGCTTAAGCCATCATAGATTTGGACTTTGTTTTGAATAAATAGAGATTACACTGGGTTGGGATTTCTTTTGGGTGACACTCAGGGGGATATAGTGCAGACATTCAGACTATAGTAGAGGTTAACTATTGCTGTGTTTTGACTGTAGAACTTGAATATGTGTTTAATTTTTTGTGAACAGATTGATGACTCTTCTGCATCTATTTCTCTGGCCCAGCTTACTAAGGTATATATATATTCTTGTCAAATACTTAAAAAAGTGTTTGCTTCCTATTTTTAAATTGATACTGTGATCTATAGGTGAATAACTGTTGTAATTGGAAAGCCCCCTCCAATTTTTATTAACTTAAAGTATTTATTTTAACTTTAAAATGTGTGTATATTTTGATACTATCCTGTAAAGAGTAGTTCCCAGTTTGGGAAGATAGAAGGGGAGTACCTTATCAGCCTCAGCATAATGTTGCAGTATTACTCATCCTCAAGACACAAAGAAGAAGCTCTTCAGAAGCTGTTTTACCGTTTTTCATACGTTTCATTAATTTTGCGTTGGAAACTAACCCAGTTTGTACAGAAGAATTTAATTGGCTGTAAATTACGGACATTCCAGGGGGGTGTGACCAGCCACAAGAGAAGCGGTTCTGTACCATGGACAATTGCATGGCTATTTTTGATTCCCTAGTCATAGTTACAGACCCATTCTCTGAATGCTGCACAATTCCATAAATTGTGGGATCTATACAGTGGACAACCCGATCTAATTTGTTTGAACGCAGACTGTGTAAATTGTGTAAATGTACCTCATTGTTTATAGGAATATACCAATGTGTATGTGTGGCATCTGAGCAGCTGTGACCTTCTGAAACTGTTGTAATGCCATGTTTTGCTCGGGAACTGCTTGCATTTTTGCTCACCAATGTGTAATTTGTCTGGGAAAGCACTAGTGACTGCAGTGTGTGGACAGCAAGTGCTCAACCACCAGTCCCTAAAGCTACAGGCAGCAGAGTAGGCAGGGCCTGAGGCAGAGCAGCTAGTTCTTTGTCATCCAGATAAAGGCTGGAGTTCATTTCTAATAAAAAAAATCTCTTCCCACTGGTAACTTTTCCCATCTTCACTGCGGAAATTAAATGGTATACATTTGGCAAAACCCACCCCATTATATATATAAATAGCTCTAGTTTGGAAGGCAGCCACCCAAAGCATTGGTCCCCATTAGTGCTGTCGCTAAAGGTGTCCTCGGGTCTGTAACCTCATGTGAAGTTTTACTCTAAAATGTGTGAAGCTGTCCAGGGGGTGGGGGTACACATTGAAGCTTTTGAGGCTATTTTAGTATTTCACAAAATCGCAGGAAGGTGACACCAAGTGGCTCAGCACTGTTACTCCCTCTAATGGCTCTAGTGCAGCCCGGCTCAGCACGGAGGCAATGTGTTAACAGTTCTCTGGTGATTATTACTATGTATGAAATGCCATATTTGAATTTTGGTCTATTCCTACTAATGTTTTGTGGCCTTTGGATGTGTTTTGTAAACCGTTTGGGTTCAAACAAATTAGTCAAGTATTATCTGTAAAGCTTTCTGTAACTGTTAATGGAAATGATTTCATAGCTGGCGATCCGGATTCTGTTACTGTGGAGAAACACTGTGTATATGAAACAACCATTTAATAAAATGTTGAAACTAGTTGGTTGCTTTTGTGAATGAATGCATACAAAACCAAACCATGAGTGCTTGAGCTGAGTGATAGGTGCTTGAAGGCCCAAGTCATTTACAGTCACTCCCTTAGACCCTGCTTGTATCTGGACTAGTGTGTAATAAAAACATTTGAACAAATACGACTTAAAAATTAGCTGGCTTCAGTAATTTGAAGATCTAGTTGTGCAGAAGGTTTATATTACAATTTGTGTGTTAAAAGGACATAGTCAACTGGAAAAAACCTGCAGATTGTCTTCATTGTAGTTAAATCACTTCGCAGGAAGAAGTTAGGAGGGGGGGACATGCAGTTTGAACTGCCTGCAGCTCCTGCTGGGCAAATTTCTGCTAAAAAGTATTTTGTCTTGCTAAGAGTTTGTAAAATCCTTTGGTCCTTTTAATACTTGTGTGTCTGATGCTGAGTTTCAGCAAGCAAACCTGACTGCCCCACCTCTGCAGTTCTGTGTCCTTTTAATACGGCAAAATGTAAATAATGCTGCTTGTATCTATCTTAATTCCTTGTCCAGTGGAGAGCTTCTCCTGCATATAGTCTGGAGCTTAAAAATCAGCATAAAAATACTGGATACTGTTGTTTATCTACACACAGCTTCAGTCCTCTGAAGGAAATTGGATTGGTTACACAAGTCTTGCTGTAAGGTACAAACAGAGCCTAAGGTTTGAGTGCCCAGGAGTGCTCTTTTCTAGTAGGTTCTCAGGCACATAAACATCATGTCATGGCATAAGGACTCCCCAGACCATCTTCAGCACAAATCTGTTTGGTATAAGCAGCTGCTGTCATGCAAGCTCAGCTAGTGTAGTGCTGCTCTTTACAGGATTGGATGAGTGGTGTTGTCTTGGGCTGCGTGGGCTTAAATGTGTTTCTAATGTGTGTGTCAAATAATTGCCTGTTGCACAGACTGCCAATCTGGCTGAAGCCAATGCTTCCGAGGAGGATAAAATAAAAGCTATGATGACACAGTCTGGCCATGAATATGATCCAGTCAAGTAAGTGTTTCTAATGTGAAACTTTTTCTTTGAAGCTGATGTAAAAATTGTAGTGATGGTTTGTTTTAAACAAGAGAGACACATGAATCTCTTTTCCTTTTTTTCCCCAAAACCTTGTAGTTACATGAAGAAACCCGTGGGGCCACCTCCACCCTCGTACACCTGCTTTCGCTGTGGCAAACCTGGGCACTACATAAAGAACTGTCCAACAAATGGGGTAAGTAAGACTTGGGGGCTTAGGGGGTGCTTAGTTTTTATTTTTTATCTGGAAAGTTACATAGCAAACGTGAATACTCACTGTAAGAATTGTGTCTTTTGGTGTGAAATACAGAGGTTACATGGCAGTGTTGCAGAATTTTTTGGATTCAAGAAAAACCTGGTAATTTTCTTTTTGCTAGGTCAGAGGTACTAAATATTCCCACAGATCTTTCTCTGTGAACACCTGTGTATAGCTTGATATATCTCAAAATAAGTTTCCCCAAGCCCTGAATGCAGCTCCCTCTGAATTGCCCTTTGGAGGAGGAGCAGCTTTGGGAGATTTCAGCCTTAAGGAACCTGTAGTTAAGCCAAAGATTGTCAGTGAGTTCAAAACATTGCTCTGGCCTCTGGAACACTGGCTGCATTCATTTAGGGAAAAGAGTATTTTAGTCCAACAACCCTTACACTAGGTAAGAGGAGAGGATTAAAGGGTTTTGTGCTTAAAATAGTCACTGAAATCTCATTTTCATTGTGGGCCTTGAGATAACGTCTGCATTTCTTAACAGGACAAAAATTTCGAGTCCGTTCCCAGAATTAAAAAAAGCACAGGAATTCCAAGAAGTTTTATGATGGAGGTGAAGGACCCCAACACAAAGGGTGCCATGCTGACCAACACTGGGAAATACGCAATTCCAACCATAGATGCGTAAGTATGGGATTGGTTGGACTGATCCAAAAAGGGAATGAGAGAGGCCGGGTGGAAATGCACGAGTGGCAGTGCAGCCACATTGGCCAGCGTCCGGAATTGAGGGGAGGGGGCTTTAAAATCCAGCTGGTGCCCAACATTAACATGGGGCTCCTGCTGCTCCCTGCCCTGGGAGCTGGTTAAACAGGGGCTGTGCTGAGACTATTTCTGCAGAACATTTCAGCAGCATTTATAATTGGAATTGTTCTCTCTGGGAGCTCATTTTGCTTCTGGTTTGTCTTTCAAAAGTTTCATGTAAAATGTAAAAAAGCAGCTGTTGGACTGTGACTCCCTCCCTCAGATGTGAAGCAGGCTCAAGTTTTCCTGTCACTATGAACTAGGAGAACACTTGTGTGTGCTGAACACAGTGGCTGTTCTAAAATACACTTGGTAGCCATTCTGCTTTTCTCTCCTGGGTGTCCTTTTTTTGGAATCTGTAACACAGACTTCTTACAGTTAGAAAATGTAATTACTGGGAAGCCAGCTTTGTCCTGAGCCTCCAGTTTACATTTAGCCTCTGGCAAAGGAGAGCTGGGATTCATTTCACCTGATACAAGTTGTCAAATTGTTTTCTAATCTGAACTGATTTCTACTTGATCCAATGAACAGGCTAGTTCTGCAGGAGGATTCCTCCCTCTTCTTGTGTTAGGGCTATAGAAAAGTAGTTCAAACTAAACAGCTGTGTTTAGGAAGGTCAGTGGAGAGGGAGAAGAATTCCACATAATATTTTCTTGATAAAATTCAAAGCTTGGAAGAGTTTTTCCTTTAACTTCTTTCTCTTGCTTTCTCCACGCTGCTTCCAGGGAAGCTTATGCTATAGGAAAAAAAGAGAAGCCTCCCTTCCTACCTGAGGAGCCGTCCTCCTCTTCAGAAGAAGATGATCCTATTCCAGATGAGCTCTTGTGTCTCATTTGTAAGGATATAATGACGGATGCGGTTGTTATTCCCTGCTGTGGAAACAGTTACTGTGATGAATGTAAGTGTTACTGCCAGGTTTGTTAATTCCAAACATCAAATTTGATCTTCTGAGAGCAGAAATAGAAGATAAGGAAATTGCTGTGTTAGTTCTGTTGAATATTTCAGCGTGTCCTGAGCAGGGAAAGACTCGTCTTGTGTAGATGAGGCAGAAAGCTTTTTTCCCTCAAGCTTCTAGTTAGTGCAGGTGGTTGCAGTATTAGATATCAAATGCATTTTGTTCACAGCCCTTTCCCTCACCCAGAATTGTGTTTCCAACTTTGGGCACTTACTGTGGACTGCAAAGAACTGACATTGAGGCATTTCATCCACATTCTTCCCTAGAGCTAGTTAAAACCTTCAGAACCCAAACCTCCCCGTGGTTTTTGGAAATGTGTTTTATTCATTAACATGGAACAACTTCTTGCAGTACTAGAGTGGAAAAAAGACCAGTTGAGATGTCACGTGTCAGTCTGTTCTGCATCTTTACGTATTACCACAGTGAAATATTGACCCTCTCCAGTATGCTAGAAATTGTTGTAGAATTTCAGAATGATTTTTGGCTTGGAAGGAACCTTAAAGCTCGTCTAATTCCATCCTCCCTGCCATGGGCAGGGAGGCCTTCCACTAGCCCAGGTTGCTACAAGCCCTATCCAAACTGGTTTTGAACACTTCCAGGGGTGCCACGGCTTCTCTGGGCAGCCTGTTCCTCTGCCAGTTTTTTGCCCTATAGAACATTTACAGCTCCGTGCTTTCCATTCAGGACCATATTTCCCTGTTAAGCATATGCTCGTTCGTGTAATTAATGAGAACCAAAAAAGCTGACTTAGTTTGGCTATAAACTACTTTAATATTCTAATTATTCCCAGGTATTAGAACAGCACTACTGGAGTCTGAGGAACACACATGCCCTACCTGCCATCAGACAGATGTTTCTCCTGATGCTTTAATCGCCAACAAGTTTCTGCGCCAGGTAATGTGGTGACTTTAGCCTGAACCCTTTGTTAGAAAAATCTATTAAGAGCTGAAATGGAGAAAAATATTAATTTAGATCGCCTTAAGCAAGGCTGAACTCAACAAGGCTAAGTTTACTTTTCAAATACGTTACTGTTTTTACAGAAGCCTACAGCTCATTAGAGACAATCTGGCAAATTCAGGGCACACTTGTGTTTAATGGGACATCCTCACTTTCAAATTGGGTGTTAACAGCAAAGTACTTTTAATCCAGACACTCTGAGGTACCAGTCATTGATACTAGAGTTTCCTGGGGTGTGTTCATAGCCGTGTGTTGGTTGGTTTAGGATTAATAGCACTCACAGGAGCACACAGTGATTTTCCTGTGGAGATGCTTTTGTTCATATTTCTACTGAAGTTTATTTTCAAACATGTTTCCCTACCTCCAGGCTGTCAACAACTTCAAAAATGAAACCGGTTACACAAAGCGGCTCCGTAAGATTCAGCAGCAGCAGCAGCAACAGCAGCAGCAGCAGCAGCTGCCGCCGCCGCCGCCGCCACCTCCGCCACCGCTGATGCGGCAGACGATAACGCGCACGCTGCAGCCGCTGATGCGGCCAGCCCTGGCCCGGCAGCAGGACCCGCTCATGATCCCGCTGGCCTCCCTGGCTTCCCGCTCCGCCCTCTCCTCCCTGGGCCCCGGGCCGTCCATGGCAGCTGGGCTGCCGGTCAATCCGTCTTCTGTGGTTGTCTCTGATCTCCCTCCAGCAGTGTCCCTCTCTCTCCGTGGGGAAAAGCCAGATGGACCTTTTCGGTAAGGAGATCCGGAGATCAGCAGCGCTACAAAAGAGATCAAAATGCTTGGGTTAGACTTTTCTCGAGCTTCGCGGCTAGCACCCTGTGTATCATTACTGGCAGCTGCAGGTCATTGTGGATGTTGTGGTTCTGTTTTTACTTGGAATGAGGACACTTCAGTAAGCAGAACATGTACCTCCTGCAAGAATTTTCTTGGCAGTATTTCTGTTTGGTTCCCTTACCTGTCATTCCGTGCAGGTTTGCCCTGAAGGAGGGACTGGTTTTGGTTTGAAGTGGCCAGCCCATTCCTAGAGTAGCCATTTAGTTCCATCAGTCCTTAGTGTCTCATTAATTTCTCTTTAGCACTGAGGAAATAATATTTTCATGCAAAAATCTGTGCCAGTGTTTAGGGTTACATGCTTTAACCCTGGAACCAGTGTGTCCAGAGGGCTGCCAGGCTCAGCTGTGCCATCAGTACAAGGATCATGATTTTCTAATGGAATTTCAGTTCTTGCATCTTCCAAAGCTGAGTGCATGGGTTATATGGATTCTCATCCCTTCAAGTGCTGCTTAATCAAGTACTTTTCCAGAGAGCTTCCTCTCTAAAATGCCAATATCCAGACAGACTCCTCAGCAGGGCTTCCTCTGGAACTTGCCAACTTCGCAGGTATAAATCTGCTGAAGATTATTCTAATTTTTTTTTTTTTTCATTTAGTGAAATCAGCCTTTTCTCACCTTAGACTTTATATTTCAAAATATATATTATATTTCACTTCAAAACAGTGTCTCAGTAATAAAAATGTGTTGTTTTTGCAGTGATGCCGATGCTGTTTTGCCTCCTGCTCTGATGACTGCTGCTGAGCTTTCCAAATCATCCCCTTTGTCAATCAGCAGTTTGTTGGAAGAAAAGGTAAATTTTATTTCAACACATACAATGATTTTTATGTTCTAGTAGAGCTTATTTTGTGACTGTTTGCATTTATTCCCAAGGGCTATCAGGTTCCTGTACTGAGACAACCAGCGATACCAAGTCTTCTGGGCCCTCAAGGACAATCAATACCCACAACTGGTAAGAAACTAAAACTTTAGAATCTCATCAAAAAAATGGTCTTCAGATACTTACTGGGATTTTTTTTTGCCTGTCCCCGCTGCAAAAGGTCATCCAATGAGAGCTGGTGCACTTCGCAGGCCAGGCTGGGAACTGTAAGTATTCAACAGAAATTTAATTCATTACTAGTTGTAACTGGTTAAATTAATCTGTAACACATCACTTAGACAACAGCTGATTTATAATGAAATAATAGTTGTGGAGAATTCAAGTGGTAATTAATTTTTCAAGTGGCTTAATTTAAATTAGCTTTAATAAAGGGGACCTGTGCTTACAGTAAGATTATTGAAAAATAAAACTCCAGTACATCATTGAAAAGAAGATCCTGAATTATGAATACTTTTTGGGAAACCTAAATTACATCTAAAAATTAAATGTAATTAAAAGATCAGATGGAAAAGGACCCTTTTGATTGCTGACTGAATAGGGCTGAAGAAATTGATTTCCCAGTAGGAATCACCCTCCAACATTCTTTCTTTAACAACTTAGTTGATACTGGTGGAGGATATTTTTGAAAAATTAGAGGCTATTATTTTTATGACAGTTTTGTATTTCTGAAGTTTAGTCATCTCAAAGTGCCAAGCTGCTTTTTCTCATTAGAGAGAGGAGCCTGTTTATCTGTTATCGCAGTGTCAAATTAGTCTTTCACTTGTTAGAGATTTGTTATAGGCAGGCTGCAAGGGTCATTGTTTTTATAAAGCCTGAAAGATAAAACAAAATCCAGGATCCATCCCCCAGGTTATCTAAAATCTCAAATCCAGTAAACAAGGAAAAAAAAACAACCAATTCAGGGACAAGAACAGGCCAAATACATCATGAGGCAGGAGCTCAGGAAACAAATGTGGGAGAGGTTAGGAGAGGTGTGAGAGGTGAGTTAATTCCTGCGCAGTGCTTGGATCTCGGGAGCGCGGAGCTCGAGGTGTGTCCAGGAGGGGCAGAGGAGCAGTGGGTGCTTGGCTCATGGGAGATGGGGGTCTCATGGCAGCCTCGCCCACAGCCCCAAAGCTGAGGGTAAGGAGAGAAGGCTGAGGGAGCTGCTGGGGCGAGCACGTGCAAGGCAAGTACGAGGCTCCAGGACTGAGTGTAGTCTCGAGAGAACAGAGAGCCGGAGACCAGTGAGAACCAGGAGTGCTCCCGCCGTGCTGCCGCTTCGCTTTCCTCTGTACGCTCAGGGCAGGCTGTGACAAACAGTGACACGTGTTTTTGGGTTTCTTTAAAGTTCAAATCGAGGACGCCCGCACAGTGACCGTGCCCAAAGGACTCAGGCCCCATCACTGCCAGCATCAGCACCAGTCTTTGTGCCTGTGCCTCCACCTCCCTTGTATCCTCCACCACCCCATGCTCTTCCTCTTCCTCCGGGGGTACCACCACCACAGTTTCCTCCTCAGTTTCCACCTGGGCAGCCTCCATCCGCTGGGTACCCTGTCCCCCCTCCCGGATATCCCCCAGCTCCTGCAAACATGTCATCAGCTTGGGTCCCAACAGCAGTGCCAGCGGCTCATTCAAACACCATCCCAACGACACAAGCACCTCCTCTCTCTAGGGAGGAGTTTTACAGAGAGCAACGGAGGCTTAAAGAGGAGTAAGTATTTGGCTCGCTAACGTTGCCTTGTTTTCGTGTCTGTATCGGGGGAGCGTATTGGACTGCCGTTACGCTAAAGTGCATCTGACCTAGCAAAAGTGACGTAGTGTTTCTTCCAATATACTTTTTCATTGCAGATGGTAAATATGCAAAGCTAAACCAAGACAAATGTAATTCTAGAACTTTTCCTAAAACTTGTAGGAACTGTTTTTGCTTAAGTAGGATGTTCATCTTTTGCATTGCATGCAGTAAACATTTTCTCATATTGGCCATGTTTTGTTTCTTGATGTCTTTTGTAATAAAGGTCAAACTATAATTGTAATAAAGGTCAAACTTATTTTAACAGGGAAAAGAAAAAGTCCAAACTTGATGAGTTTACAAATGATTTTGCTAAGGAATTGATGGAATATAAAAAGATTCAAAAGGAGCGTAGGCGTTCATTTTCCAGGTAACTGCTTTACATGTCCGTAATGGAGAAGCAGATTGTCTAGAGGAATCAGGAGGAGTTCCACTCCACCTCCCTGTCGTTAGATGGATTGGATGATTGAGGGATGAGCAGTGACAAGAGTGTCGTACGCAGGTTATTGGCTCCAGTGTGGCCGAGATTGCAGGTGACTGAATTAGCGTTGGGCAGCAGGCACTCAGGAGTGCTAAGGGTCTGTCTTGCTAAGGTGTCTCTGCAGTGCTGTCCTTCACTACCTGACAGCCCTGAGGAGGCCAGGAACAGAATAGCTGTAAGGCCTGAATTTTCAGCGTCTTGCTATTCTGATTGTAACCAAGCAGTCCAAGCAGTTTGGAGGAGATAGGTGAGAAAAATCGTCCTCATTTCTGCTTTTGGCCATCTCATGTGGTTACATGAGATGTTTGAACCTAGACTGCAGACTGGGTGCTTTCACTTGTTGGATGACATTGTTAAATTTTTCTTGGGAGTTAAAACCTCAGACTTATTTGTAAGGAAATCTGAAATTGGTGAGGGACTTGAAGAGGAGGAATGATACTAATGAACATATGAATCATGTGAAATGATTCATTAAAAAATAGTAGAAGAAAGACCTGAGGATAGCTGCTTGTTTTCTGTCCCCAAAAATCCCTTTGGTCAGGAGTAGTTGTTGGCAGTGCTGTCAGGAGCTTTCCCAGAGTCATGGCACTGGGGCATGTGGCTAGACTGAGGTTAGAAGCTTTTAGGTGGGATTTTCCTTGCAATGCGGTCACTTGCCTTGGTTAGAGCCGGAGGGACATGCAGGACGTTTTTGGGACGCCTGCCTGGCACTGTGGATTCCATAGGCCTGTCTGTAGGTCCTTTGCAGTATTAGGATTGTGCATCCTGTCCGAATTCCCAAAAAAGAGTGAAGTTAACTAGACCGAGCTGGTGTTTTAACATTGGGCTTTGCTGTCTTCAGGCTATGTGATGTTTTCTTGGTGTGATTCTGCACTGTAGCCACTCAGATCTGCTCTTTTTGCATCTTACTGAAACAAAAATGATTTGCACTGCATGTGGTTGCCGAGTAGTGACAAATGTGCGTGTTCCTGTACCAGTAGAGGCCAGTGTAACCACCTGAAATCTGTCTGTAGCTCTGGTAGCTCATGTGATAGAGTGAGTGGAAGTAGACTGACCCTTCTGTGTGTTCTGACACTAACAAAGCAGCAGCTGTTCTGTCTTGTGAGCAGAAACTTTTACATGTTATCAAGTTCTTCAATTTGCAGTAGCTTTATGTCAGCAGCTGAAAGAAGCTTTGACATAAGCATGTGGACAGGAGAGAAAAAATAAATGTGGGAGGAAAAGATTTGAGGAGAACGACTGTTTGGAATTAACTTCATCTATTTTTTTTTTTGTGTTGTGTTTTTTTAAGGTCCAAGTCTCCCTATAGCGCTTCATCTTACTCTAGAAGCTCGTACACCTACTCCAAGTCACGCTCAGGTTCGTCGCGCTCCCGCTCCTACTCGCGCTCCTTTAGCCGCTCCCATTCCCGCTCCTACTCGCGGTCGCCGCCGTATCAGAGACGAGGCAAAGGGAAGAGTCGGAACTACCGCTCCCGCTCACGGTCCCACGGCTACCACCGCTCCCGCTCGCGCTCGCCCCCATACCGGCGCTACCACTCCCGCTCCAGGTCTCCGGTGTTCCGTGGCCAGTCCCCCAGCAAGCGCGCGGTCCCGCAGAGTGACGCCGAGCGCGAGTACTTCAACCGCTACAGAGAGGTGCCCCCGTACGACATGAAGGCTTACTATGGCCGCTCGGTGGACTTCAGAGACCCCTTTGAGAAGGAGAGGTACAGAGAGTGGGAGAGGAACTACAGAGAGTGGTACGAGAAGTTTTACAAGGGCTATGCCGTGGGCGCTCAGCCACGGCCTCCAGTGAACAGAGAGAACTTCTCTCCCGAGAGGTTTGGCCCGCCTGGGACCAGACGAGAGAATTCACCATATGCTCGGGGACGGAGGGAGGAGTATCCCGCTGGGCAGAGCCATAGGAATCGTAATGTAGCTGGAAACTACCCTGAAAAGCCTGGGAGAGAGAGCCATGGCATCAAAGATCCTACAAAATCAAAAGAGAAGGAGGTGGAAAATCCACTGGGAGATGGCAAAGGCAATAAACATAAAAAACACCGGAAGAGAAGAAAAGGGGATGAGAATGAAGGGTTTCCCAACGTTGAGCTGTTAGAAGGGGCAAGAAAACCAAGAGAGCCAGTTCCAGCAGAAGATGCTAAAGCAGACTCTCTGTTCATGCTGCCAAGCAGGGATGATGCCACCCCTGTAAGGGATGAGCCCATGGAAGCGGATTCCATTGCTTTCAAACCAGTGTCTGAAAAGGAGAAAAAAGAGAAGGATAAGCCAAAAGCCAAGGTTGAGAAAACAAAGCGGAAAATAGAAGCGGCGGCTGCTCCAAAGAAAGACAACGCATCAAAACCACCTAAAGCTTCCCAGGAAAAGGCGGACCCCGATCGCGAGAAATCTCCTCGAACGGAACCCCCTGTGAAAAAAGTCAAGGAAGAGCTGCCAAAGACAGACAGTGTTAAAACCTCTTCTTCTCAGAAGGATGAGAAGGCTCTTGGTACACCACGGAAGGCTCATCCCAAAGTGGCAAAGGATCACCCAGAAACCAGACCAGCCAAGGAGGAGAAGGCAAAGAAGGAACATCCTAAAGAAGCCAAGGCAGAGAAGCCCTCCAGCAAGGAGGATAAATCAAAAAAAACTGCTGAGAAAAGCAAACTTTCCGATGCCAAACTTGAGAAAAGGAAAAGAAAAGCAGAGGAAAAGGTTGATAAAGAACATGAAGCCACTTCTGCAAAGGCCTCTAAAGCCGAAACTGCAGAATCGAAAACATCGCCCAAGGGAAAGGCTGAGCCCGAGGGGGAGAAAGGAGAGCGGACACCAGAAAAGGATAAAGCTGCTTTTCTTAACAACCCGTCCAAAAAGATCAAACTTAATCGAGAAACTGGAAAAAAGATTGTGAGCGGAGAAAATGTGCCACCTGGAAAAGAGGCTGTGGAGAAACCTGAGCCCAGCAGCAGCAAAGTTAAAGCGGAAAAGGCAAAGGGAAAAGCAAGGAGGAAAGTGACAGCAGCTGACGGCGCTAGCTCGACTCTTGTGGATTACACCAGGTACCTCAGCAGTTCTTTCCCTTTTCATTCTTTCCTTCTCCCCACCCCCTCCCAGTTCTTTATGGTGCCTAAGGAAAGGAGCAGCTAAATGAGGGAATAATCCGTGATCTTCCTTATGAAACTATATTTGGGTCAAACTCGGATGTTATTAAGGAACGTGAGCGGTTTGTACTGCACAGGAAGTTGGTAGGGTTACTTTGTTGGTGATGCAAACTCAAAACATGTAAGACATTTGTTGAAGGCTTAAGATAGTGTGTTGGTAATCTAAAAAACTTCTAAAATGTCAGTTTTTCTAAGGAGGAACTGGGACATGAGGGTAAAACTTTGCCTGTCTGTACCTCTTCATAATTGCTTGCTTTCATGTTGAAAGAAGAATGGATATCTAATTTATCTGCCATTGGGAGAAATAGGACATGAAGGAATTACCAGATCAGACAGGTCCAATCTGATAATCTTGTGTCTTTGTTAATTAAATGTATAGTAGCAAGATACTAAATTAATTGATTGCACATAATCTCAGCTAGCGGACTCAGCCTTTCTCTTGTCTGTTCCCTTCATTGAACATCCTTTGAGGAGAATGCTGAGAATTTAGAACTGAAACACCAGCCAGTTTATAAAATGTTTCCAAAGCTGTCTGTGTGTGTGTCCCGTTACTAATGTCCATGTTTTTCCTCCCAGCACAAGTTCCACTGGAGGAAGCCCTGTCAGGAAGCCTGAGGAGAAGACAGACACCAAACGAACTGTCATTAAGACCCTGGAGGAGTATAACAATGACATTACAGCCCCTGCTGAGGATGTCATTATCATGATCCAGGTCCCTCAGTCCAAGTGGGATAAAGATGACTTTGAGTCTGAAGAGGAAGACATCAAATCCACCCCCCAGGTGCCCCCAACTGTAGGAAAACCCACCAGTGTTATCAAGCCCGTGAGTGCAAAGGCACCAAACCCCGTCAAACACACTGAAAAGGAGACAGAGCCTCTGGAGAAAACACAGAAAGCTGCAAAAGAGGCGAGTTACGAAAGCATCCAACACGATGCCAAGAGTTCAAAAAGTTCCATGTTGAGTGAAAAAGGTAAAACCAAAGACAGGGATCATTCTTTGTCAGACAAGGACAGTTCTGAGAAGAGGAAGAGCAGTGTTCAGCCTGAAAAAGAGCACTCAGAACGTGCAGCTGAACAAGGAAATGGAAAAACTGTATCTCAGTCTTCCAAAGATGGGAGATCTTCAGAGAAGCACGATAGTGGCCGTGGCTCCGCTGCGAAGGACTTCACTCCCAACCGAGACAAGAAGTCCGACCACGATGGCAGCAGGGAGCATTCGAGTTCCAAGCGCAGGGATGAGAAGAGCGAATCGGCGCGGAGGAAAGACTCCCCATCCCGGATCAGAGACTCCGCAGCAGCGCAGAAGAGCAAGCCAAGAGAGGAGCGCGTGGAGCCAGCCAAGAAGGGCCCTGCGGAGGCCAAGCGGAGCAGCTACAGCCCCCCGCGGGAGCGCAAGCCCGCCGAGCACAAAGCCGTGCACGACCCCAAGCGCCCCGCTGAGGAGCACAAACCTCCGGATAAAAACCCAGGCAAAGAGAAGGAGAAAGAGAAAGAGAAGGAGAAACACGTACCGGAAGTCAAGAGCAATAAGGAGAAAGAGCCGGGTGGGAATAAACCGCCGGTGAAACAGGACTCGCCTGAGGATAGAGTGGAGAAGGAGAACGTGGCGGGTCAGAGCGATAAAGGCGCGGCGAAGCCGAAGCCGCCGCCGAGCAGCGCCGCGCGCCTCTCGTCCGACCTGACCCGCGAGACCGACGAGGCCGCCTTCGTGCCAGACTACAACGAGAGCGACAGCGAGAGCAACGTGTCTGCAAAGGATGAGGAGGCTGCGGGGAAAACGCCCAAAGAGGCGAAGGAAAAGGCCGTGGATAAGGTGAAAGAGGAGGCGGCGGCCCCGGCTCCCGCCGAGCAGCCCGAGGTGGGCAGGAGCCAGAGCCAGAGCAGCCCCAGCGTCAGCCGCAGCCGCAGCCACAGCCCCTCTGAGAGCCAGACACGCAGCCACAGCAGCAGTGCCAGCTCAGGGGAGAGTCAGGACAGCAAGAAAAAGAAAAAGAAAAAAGAGAAGAAGAAGCATAAGAAGCACAAGAAACACAAGAAGCATAAGAAACACGTGGGAAATGAAACAGAATTGGAAAAGAGCCAAAAACACAAACACAAGAAGAAAAAATCGAAGAAGAGCAAAGATAAAGAGAAAGACGACCAAAAAGTGAAATCTGTCACGACATAAACCGACAGATAATGAAAAAATGACTTAATTACTAAGTCATCTGTATGATCTTTGTTAAAATGTAAACGACTTCAAGCGTTGTAAATAATGACATGAAAGACCCTGTGCTGCACTTAAAATATTGCTGCTTGATTATTTGATTTTTACATCAGAGCTTTATAAAAGTAAACATTTTGTACAGAATTGTGAGTTGTGACCATGTAACATGAAAGGTTTTGCTGGGGCATCTTCTTTTTAACCACCATTAATTATTTTGGGTGGAGTTTACTGTACTGTGAAGATTTTCACATTCGGGTTTTTTTTAATTGCCTGGCAGAAGCAGCTGGTACCAGTTACCAAATACCAGCGGGTGAAATGCAGAATACATTAAGGCCCTGTTATGTCACTTTTTGATTACAATAAAAACGTTTTCAGTAAATGACCCAATGTGAGATTTCCAGTGGGAGTTGCATGTGAGCAGAGAGCATCCAAATCCTTCCCATTCCTGGCAGTGTCCAAGGCCAGGTTGGTCAGGGCTTGGGGCAGCCTGGTGAAGTGGAAGGTGTCCCTGCCTGTGGCACGGGTGGGACTGGGTGGGCTTTATGGTCCTTCAACCCAAACCATTCCACGATTCTAGCAGTAGTGCCAGAGAAAAAGCTGGCTGGAACTATTTTGTAGGAAAAGTAACTTATGAAGGGGTTTAATTTTGGGAAAACTGGCAGGACCTGCCCTGGTGGAGGGTGAGGAGGTGCTGGGGGTGGTGTGTGCCCAGGAGCTGCAGGTTTGCAGGGTAGAACGTGGGATGTGGCCCCAAAGCTGCCGCCCCTCTTGGCGCTGGCGCTGGCTGCCTCAGGTAACGTTACACACGAAGCTGCCTCGTGGCTGCCTTGCTCTGGGTTGTTTGGAAAGCTGCTCTCCCTTGGGGTTGGAACCCTGTGGTCTTTGAGGTCCCTTCCAGACAAAACCAGTCTGGAATTTGCCAGCACACGTTTGCACACAGGGTTAAACGGCCTGTAATTTGGGTTTTCTCTCCCAGTGCTGCTCACCAGGTGTTGGATGTGGGGGTGATACCTGACAGCTCTGACCCCTCTGTGATGTGTGGGGCTCAGAAAGGGCAGGACAGGGGAGCCTGGAAAGGCAGGATCTTGCTCTGAGCAGTGACAGGAGATAGAAAATGGAAATTATTAGCTGGATATTTCCTGTAATTCCAGGAAAGGTGGCAGTGGAGGTGTTGTTCGGCCCTCAAAGCCAGCCCAGGGAGGGGAATGGGCGTCACTAAAGGCGCGGTATTCCTGTGGCTGCGGGATTGAGCAGTGACAGCCCTTGGCAGTGGGATTTGCCCAGCGTTTGGTGTGGAAATGCTGTGTGGGGAGGAGGCATTTCCTGCTGGCAGAAAGTGTCACTGTGCAGAGGGGCCGTCCTGAGGGCTGAGCAGCACAGAAATGGTAAAATAGGGACATTGATCCTGGTTCTCCTGGGGTGAGCCGGCACCTCGGGCATCCTGGGTCAGAGAGCATCCTGAAAGGTAAAATGAGCACACCAGGATCACTGCTGGGGTTCACCCCAGGACTTTGTGCCTTTTAATGTCAGGCCTTCCTGGTGGATTCCAGGTGTTTTCTGCCCAAGGAAAAGCGGGTTTCCAGTCCATATGCTCCCATTTTTGCTTTCCAGCTTGAAAAAGCACAGGTGGGTGATGGTGTTACAGGTGCCTGGCAGGGGTTTGCTGTGTGTGGGGGGCAGGGTGAGAGCACAGGAGAAGCGCCCTTGGAGTCTCTCTTGGCACAGTCTGTGCTTGTGAGGCTGGAAAACAGGATTGACTTTGGACTTCTCTGGGTGCTTCGGCCTCATGAAATTGAAAATTCAGGAATGGGGGAAATGGGATTCTTGAACTGGCATGTGTTAAGTGCTTTATTACTGAGATTCAAGTTAATGAGTAAACCTGCACTGAAATCAAATTCGGAACTTTTTTAATGGAATAGCTCCATAAAGCCAGTAATATTATGTATTTTTATATAACCTTGTGCTGGAAAGCTGTCGTTGAAGTCTGTCCCAATGCCCAGTTCAAGCTGTTGAGGTGTTGAGGAGGTCGTGTGGCGTGGCCGGGCCGTGCCGCAGCCTGGAGCCCTGCGCCGCTGTCTGCCTCAGGCAGGTGGAGTTCTCTTGGGTGTCAGCGTCTTTCATTTGGCCTCCCTGTTGTGTAATCTCGGAGTCAAGTTCAATTAAAAATGAAATGTTTTGATGATTCCCAGCCTTATTGTAATTCCCTTCTGTGCAGAACGTGCTGTAAATGGATAAAGCTCGGAATCCAGCACTACAGAGGCAGCACAGGCACTTGGCGCTGCCGTGTCCAGGGGGGCGTCAGGTTAGGAATAACGGGATGGCTTTGTCCAAAATCCGCCTTTGGGGCCGCTTTCGCTGAAGGTTGGTGAGTCTCCGAGCGTTTGCTTGCAGCCCATCTGTGGGGTTACAGGGCCCCGGTGCCCCGGCAGGGCGGGTGCCGAGCTGGGGACACGCGGTGGCCGTGCCGCGGTGCCCCTGGGGACAGCCCCGGCCGCGGTGGCACCTTGGCAGACCCGTCACGGCTGCATCGGTGCTCGGCAGTGGAGCAGCGCCCGGCGGCGGGAGGGCTCTGGAGGAGGAGGATGGTGATGAAGATAGAGCAAGGTGCAGAGCAGAGCCCAGGCAGTGCTGGCACGGGGCTGACGTCAGCGCCGGGCACATGGGGACAGCGCGTCGCTGCGAGCCCGTGACCCGCTTTCCCTTCCCACGGAGCGAGGGCTTCGCTCGCGGATTCCAAGCTCTGATCCAGCGCCGCTCCGCGCCAGGCTGCTGCCAGAGCCCGCCCCGGCGGGTCCCTCCAAACGGGCTCTCCTCCTCCTCCTCGGCCTCCGTGGAAATGCCCCCGCGAGCTCTGCCAACGCCCGTGCCTTTGAGAGGTAAATGAGAGTAGAGTAATTAGCGACGGTGCATCGAGGGGCGAAATTCCTCGGGTTTCATTTCCATCAGCTCCCCTCTCGCTATCGTGCGTCCCGGGCTGGGCATGGGGATGTGGATGTGGATGGGGCCGGGTGCCCTCCGCCCCATCACCCTCGGTGGGGCCGGGACAGGACGAGGCCTGGCCGGTGTCTGTCCATCCATCCATCCATCCATCCAGTGTGTGTGTGTGTGTGTGTGTGTGTGTGTGTGTGAGCACACGCCGGGCTGCTGCCACCCTTTTGTGAGCGAAATGGCTGTTTGGTAGCAGCGAGCGAGGGCTCCGTGCCAAGCTGCCTAATTAAGACCAAGCATATGCAGATTCGCCTTGTTTTCAGCTAATGACAGCTGCAAACAGTTATTTGTCGGGCTCGCTGGCGCTGGCTTGGTGACACGAGGCCAGCGACAACGGGGTGATCTGTCCGTGCACAGGGTGCGAGAGGCAGCGGCCTCCGGGGGCTGCGGGGCTCAGCCCGAGCCTCGGTGCTCCCCAGGGACCGCGCAGGTCAGCCCTGCCCTGGCACCCCTGGCATCACCCCAGCTCCTGGAGTTGGGAGCCGCCAGAGAGGGGATGTTTTGCTTTGTTTTGTTTTGTTTTGCTCTGCTTTGTTTTGTTTTGCTTTGTTTTGTTTCGAGCGTTGCCAGCAGCACAGACATATCGTGATGTTTCACAGGAAAGCAGATAAAGATGTGTTCAAACGCGGGTGACATTTGTGGTTCCCCAGCCAGTGGCCTCCAGCAGTGCTCTGCCAGCTGAGAACCACCGAAGCAGAGCCAGAGGTGGGAACTCCCTGCCTGCAGCCCTGCCCCGAGGGCAGCTGGCAGCTCTCCAGAATCCCGGGCTTCCTAAGGAAGCTCTCAAAAAGAGCGTGTTTTCATCGGGTTCATCATTACTGTGATGATGCTGATGGAAGGAGAGAGCCTTGCCCAGCACGGGAGGCCTGAGCTGGTGAAACACTCTGTGCCGCAGATAAAGACGTTCTACGATGTTTTAAGGATGCAGGGAAATGAGGACATGGGGGAAAAGTCACCGTGGAGATATAATTAAGTCCTGTTTGACACACATCCTGCTGGTGAGCCGTGCCTCAGGCTGGGATGCTCTCGTGTGTCCCCTGTCCCCACGGCCCAGCAGGAGTGGGTGTGCTCAGGTCTAGAATCAGAGGATTTTGGGATCCCCCCCGACTGTTTGCCCAAGTCCTGTGCAACTGTTCTAGCTGTTTCTAACCCTGGGCAGGGGTGGGGGACAAGGGCGGCTCTGCTCTGCCCCATGGGCCAAAAGCTGGGACCGGGGCTGGGCTGTGGCCCTGGCCCTGTTTGGCTGCTGGTATCTGTCCTTGACCCTGAGGACCAGGAGCAAACTGCGCTGGGAAGATGAGCTGGGCTGACACCAGCAGCCCAGGGTCGGGAGGATGCAGAGTCACTCCCATCCCATCCCACTCCACTCCACCCCATCCCATCCCATCCCATCCCATCCCACCCCATCCCACCCCATCCCACCCCATCCCACCCCATCCCATCCCCATCCCACCCCATCCCATCCCCATCCCATCCCATCCCATCCCATCCCATCCCATCCCATCCCATCCCATCCCATCCCATCCCATCCCATCCCATCCCATCCCATCCCATCCCATCCCACCACTGCCTGCTGGCTCCTGGCCACATTCTCAGCCCACCGAGGCCTCCAGCCCTGAAATGAGCCTGTGTTCCTCCCTCGAGGAGCTAAATGCTCAAACCCTTCCGAGAGTACTTTGGAGTATTCCTGATTTTAATTGGGTTTATTTAATTATTATTTACTTTGACTGAATAAACTGTTGTGTTTAAATAACACTGTTTTTGCCAAACGCTGTCAGGGAGAAGCTGCTTTCCCTTTAGGAGCCCTCAAACGTGGGCTGCCTCCAAGCCCCTCACAGGCAGCGTGTGCAGCATCCTCGCTCGGGGATCCTCCTGCTGCGGCCAGGAGCGCGCTCCGTGCCGAAGGACGTGGGAGGGACGCGGCAGCTGCTCGTGTTTCCAAATCCACCTCCAGCATCCCCTGTGGGGCCTGGCAGGGCTGAAGGGCTTGGCTGTGACCGTCCTGCAGCCAGGCAGAGCCCAGCTCCCGGAGAAGTTTGTGAGGCAGAGGGAGAACGGATCCACAGAGTCTGAATCGTGGGCAGGATGAACAGCTTGAGCTTGGAAAATCAGGGAGAGAAGAGAGCTGAACTCAGGGCTGGAAGCGGTTGGTGAATAGTGACAGCACCAACCAACAGTGGTGAATCCAAATCCACCCGTGGGGTTGGTTCTCGTTTATTTATTTTCTCCTTTTCCTATTTTTTACATCACAGTCACATCCCGTAGGCACTTTGGGGGAGCTGGGGGTGCTCAGCCTGTGGCACTGTGTTGGGAGGTGGAACAGCCTTTCTCTGGAAGCAAGGGGCCCGTGCTGGGCTCAGGGCTCTCCCCTGGCCAGCAGGGTTTGAGGGTCCCACCAGGACAGAGACGCCCTGGGGACACGCTGCCCTTCCAGCACCTGGGGGTGGCCTCTGCACCAGCAGCAACTTTTCCATCACTTGGTTTCCTTATTTGGTGTTTCTTTAATAATTAGTGGCAGATTTTGTACTTATGTTTGCAATTATCTGGATGCCTCTGGGACACGTTCTGCCGGATAATTGAATCTCCTGGTCTGTGACTGCAGGGCTGGCTGGGGAGAGCGGGCTGGAGCCCAGGAATGCTGTGCTGCCTGTTGGTGTCATGTTAAGACAAACTGAGCTTTTTCATTTCAAAAAACTACTGGAAACAAAGCATTTCGCTTTGCTGTCCTCAGCACAAGCTTTGCAGGAGCCTGGACTAGAGAGGAAAATGCATGATTATCAGTAATTAACTGGATAAATGTTTTAATTAGATGCAGCAGATCCTCCACGTGCCCAGCCCCGGTGACTGACGCTGGGGAGATGTGGGGCAGTGGGAATGGGGGTCCTGCACAGACAGAGGGATGAGGGGCCCGGGTCTGTGCAGGGCGTGTCCCCTCCCTCCACAGGGATCTCAACCTGTCACTTCTTCTGCCGTAGCACGTGACATTGGCTGGTAAAGTGCCAAGCGAGGGAGAAGGAACCTCCATGTCAGAGCTGCTCTTGAGGGTAAGTGCAAAGCTGCTCGGCTTCTAAACCTTTCTGATTTAGGGAAATTCAGTGAAATCCATCCCATTAGCATTGCTAATGCTTGTAGGGCCTGGCAGGGGATCAGAGAATCACAAACATGGTTGGGGTTGGAAGAAACCTTACAGAGCACCCAGTTCCACTCCCCTGCCATGGGCAGGGACACCTTCTACTAGAGCAGGTTGCTCCAAGCCTCATCCAGCCTGGCCTTGGACACCAGGGCAAGGGGCTCCCCTGTGAGCCCCCTCAGCTCCGCAGGCTGCAGAGCCAGGAGAGACCCGCTGAGAGCACCTGTGCTGTGCTTCCATGTAGGTAATGGAAGAATTGGCAAATCATGCCCAGGAAAATGTAACCAGGGATCTTGGGAGCAGAGAGGAGCAGGTAAGAGGTGCCTGGAGCCTGGTTTTAAAGGTGGTCTTGGTCCCAGACAAGGCAGCCAGGGTGGGTGTCTGGCACAAGAATTGGAACAGTTTTGGTTTCCTGTCCAGGTCTGTCAGGAGCACGGGGGCTGGGGTCACTCCTGTGGGTGTTCCCACGCTGGGCCCTGGTGCCTCTGCAGAGGGATCCCGGTGTGGGGTGAACAGTGCCAGCCCCGCTCCCTGCCCAGCCTGCCCTGTGCTCCCAGCCCCAGAGGTGTTCAGTCCTGCCCCTTTGGGCTGCCAGCCCCACGGAGCCACCCGCACTGAGCTCAGCGGAGCAGCGTGACGGGCAGCGCGGTGGTGACGTGGGCACGGTTTGGGACGGGCTTTCCTGCCCTTGTGCTGCAGCCATGGAGGGCAGGTGTGCTGGGGGAGGAGAGGGAAGGGTGCAGCTCCTTCCCACCGTGGAGCCCTGGCCACCAGGCCTGCTCTGTCCTGCCTGGCTCGGAGTTCTCTGTGCGCGGGAGGCAGCGCAGGGGACGTGGGGACAGGAGCAATCCTGTATGGGAACGAGCTGCTCTCTGTGCCCATGTGCCTTGGCAGGTGTGTGGGCACGTTTGGGGGAGCAGAGGTGACCTGGGGTGTGACCCCCCATCCTTGGGGCTGGGCACTCAGCCAGGCTGGCACATGGAGCCGGCCCGTGGGCACGCAGAGCTGCAGGTTGCCTGATCCCGGTGGTTTTCCACCCTTTTGGCTCCCCAGAGCGGGGTGCTGCTGGCACTGACCCTCGTTCCCCCTGGCTGTGCCGGCGCCTCTTGCACCAGAGCCCCCGTGACGCTGCAGGAGCTGCGGGTGCATTCTGGCAGCAGCACCTCCCAAATTCACCCAGGGCTCCCGCAGAGGGGTGAGGCACAGCGCTGGCACCCTGCACAGCGAGGCACCGGCGCTGCCACCGCTGCTCTGCCCAGCGCTGCGCCCGTGCTGATGGTGCCCGGAGCTGCCAGCACCCTGCGCAGGACCCCTGCTCCCCGCCATGCACCAGCTGCTGGAGCACCCATGAAAAAAATGGGATTTGTGTCTCTCTCTTCCCCTTTTCCCTGGCGTGTGGCCAGCGGGGTGTTCCCTCCCCGCCGTTGCTGGGAGCTGGAGCTGCAGCCAGCCCTCTCCCGCGGCTCCGTGTGCCAGGAATGCCAATGAGGCCACTGCAGCGCACCCACCCGGAATGCAGAGCTGGAGGAATCCAGGCGGTTCTGCTGGAGCTGTTGAGCAATTAGTTAAACTAATTGTGAGTGAGGAGGGCTGGCAGGTACCCACAGCCTCCCCGCAGACACGCTCCAGGGCCGGACCTCCACCCTCTCCACGGAGCTGGCGTTTCTGATTTTGCTGCCCTGCTGGATTTCCAGAGTGAAGATTTTCCTGTTTATTTCCCTGAGCTGTCCATCAGCGTGGCGGCAGAGCTGGGGTGGAATTACAGCCTATTGGTGCCCAGTGGGGCCGTTGCTGTTTGTAACCTTGTCCTTGTCCCGCATCTCACATCCCTGTGCCCTGCCCGCCTGCCCTTGGGATGTTGTGACAATCCTGCTGCTGCCGACGGCGTGAGCAGCCCCGGCGGCCCCAGAGGAGGGGGAGAGGGGGGCAGGTATTCGTTTGTGGAATTGCAGAAATGTACGTGCCTTGCTGCTTTCTGCTTGAGATTAAGAATGCTTCAAACAGTGCAGAATTCTGCTCTGGATATGGCAGGAACCTTTGGAAGTATCCTCTGCTGGTTTTGTCTGGGAAAACAAGACACGCACGGGCATTTTTAAATCTGTGTGTGCAGGTAGGGACGGCTGGGCTCTGTGGGGCGGCAGGGTGGGGCCCAGCCGTGGGGATGAGCCCCACGTCCCTCCCGACCCCCTGTGACAGATTCCAGCTTGACTGAGGCACAAACACCAACCCACAGCAGCAGCGTGGATTTGGTTATTGACAAAGGACGGATTCAGCCGGGGCTGGCGCCGCTCCAAGCGCGGGAGCTGCCGAGGAGCGTGGCGGGTGTATTAAATATTCATCAAAATCTTGGCACTTCATTCGCATCTCTCGCTCTCCTGCCCCCTCCCCTCGAAATTATTTGGCCCTAAAGGTTAGAAGCCTGCTTCGAAAATTAATTATTTCATTAACCCCTTTATAAATCCGGTTTTTACAGCTAAGGTTTTTAGGGTCGACGCAAAACGGGCGGTGGTGGTGCTTCATCAGGTTTGCTCATCCCGTGAGCCCTGACCCCAGCACGGGATGGTGCCACCGATGCTCGCGGCAGCCTGTGACCCTAAATGCTGCGGGAGCCAAATAAACTAAAAAAAAAAAAAAAAAAAAAAAAAAAAGGTAAATACAAAAATATCGGCAGGTTTTTCTCCTGCCTTCTCCCGCCCGGCGTGGCGGAGCCGTGCCCGCTCCGTGCCGCTGCCAAGCCCTGCCCTCCGCGCCGGCACCCGGCTCCCCGCTGGGTGAGTGAACGGGTCCTTCCAGCGATTAATGCCGCCCGCTCCATTATCCCGCGGGGCACGCGTGGGCTCTGCCGCCCGCGGCTCGGGCGTCAGGGCGGGGTGGGTGCTCCGGCCAGTGTCCGAGTGTCCGAGTGTCCGTCCTGCCCGTGTCCTGGCGCTCCACGAAGGGCTCCTCGGGGCGTTCCGCAGCTGCCGGCTTTGCCGCCTCCGTGCCAGGCTTTAGGCCGTGGCGTGTCGTGCGTGGCCGCGTTCGGGGGCTGGCTCCTCTCCCTCTGCAGCCGAGGGCGCTCAGCGATGACCGCCGGGCTGGAAGCGGCGGCTCTCAGACAGCGCAGGGTTTATTTTAGCGCTCACCCGGTGCCTCGTCGCTCCCCGGTGATGCCCGGCTGATGTCCCCGCTGGAGTGGGGTCACCCACTCTCCCCCGATGGCCGCTGTGAGGGAGCTGGGGCTGAATCCGTGATGCCGGGAGCGCCGGGGCCGGGAAGGGGCCGGGAAGGGGCCGGAGGAGCCGCTGCCCGCCGCCCGTCATTAGGATGCAGGGCCATCCATCGCCATCTCCCTGGAGACCGGGGGAACAGAGGCGGCGTGAATCGCGTCTGGGGCGGCTGGCAGCGTGCTGGAGCGGGCAGCTGCGGTGGGGATCAATTTCTGCCCTGCCCCGCTCGGCCTTTGTTCCGCCGTTGTCGGGGCAGGGACGGGGCAGAGCGCCCAGGGCATCGCTGGCACCCGCCGCAGGCTCAACCAGCAGCAATTCCTATTTTCTGTCCTTGAACTAATTATTCACAAAAGCTCCTTGGGGCTGACACCGATAGGAGCCGCCGTTCCCGAGCGGCGCTGGGATCCCGTATTTAACCCTCGGGGCGTCCCTGGGCCACTGCGAGCCCCCTGTGCCGCCGAAGGGAGCCGGGTGCTGCAGAGGCGCCTCTGAGGATCGCGCTGGAGCAGCAGAGAGGGATTTCTGGGTGGATTTCTGCTGAATGCGGCCGCCAATCACCCGGCGTCCGGGCTTCGGCAAGCCCGGGCTTGTGTTTGGAGCCGAGATTTGCCATCTGCGGGAATGAGCTCCGCAGGACTTTAATTGGCTTTTAATTGGCACCGGCGCCCGCCCTGCCCCGCTCTCACGTTCAATCCCATCGGAGGGGCCGCGGTGGCGCTGCCGGAGGACGATTCCTCCTGCTGCTGCACAGATTGTCTCTGCCTGGCAGGCGGCTGCCCCCGGGCACACCAACCAGGCACCAGCCCCTGCTCGCTCCTCCGCCCGGCCGCAGCGCTTCGCTCGCGTTCTGGATTTTTATTGGGTTGGATTGGCTCTGTGATCGTTCCATGGCTGAAATTGGGCTCCCATCAAAGCCTGCTCCTGTGAATGTTCCCCTGTGGAAGAAGCGAGGTAAGTATGAGGGAGAGAGTGTGGTGGAATCCCCGGCGCCAGCTCGGCATCCCCCACACGCTGTGCAGCCCCCGTGTCACACACCGGCCCGTGGGGTCTCACCTGTGCCCGTGGGGTCTCACCTGTGCCCGTGGGGTCTCACCTGTGCCCGTGGGGTCTCACCTGTGCCGTGGGCACAGCTCCCGGCAGGTGCCAGGACATGGATGTCGTGTCTCAGGGGCCAGGGCCACTCCTGGGTGCGAACCTCCAGCTGTGCACCAGCTGTGCTGGCTGAGGGACAGCCAAACCCCACTGCGGCAGCTCCTCAAGTCACAGAGCCAGAGCCACCCCATGCAGGGAGTCTTCCTCCCCTCTCCTCCTCCTCACTCCCATTTCTTCTCTCCCAGCTCTGGGGCTGACAGCAGAGGGCCCAGCCCGGTCGCCCTGTGCTCTGCTCCCGTTGCTCCCTGTGGATCAGAGCCTCGGGCTGCCCTCAGGTGCTGCTCTCCCGGGCCCTGTGGCTGCTTCCAGTGCGCTTCATGTGCTGATCTCTGCCACGGGACTGGGAGCTGCAGAGCTGCGAAGATGTCTGATGCAGAGAGAAGGGCAGCCCCCTTCCAGCAGACAGCTGGGTGCCACCACCAGGGACCTTCCACCAGACCTCCCTCCACCACCAGGGACCAGATGTTTCCTCAAAATCTTCCCATGGGAGCTTCCTGACTGTCCCCTGCAGTTCCCCCGGGTGCTCCATCCACACGGACCTTGTGCTGCGTGGTTCCCATTCCTGTGCCTGAGATTGCTCCAGAGCTGCACGTGCTGCCAACACCAAACCTTCAAAGGTGGGAGCTGAACTCTGCAGGACACCACCAGGGCTCTGCTGACAGACCTGTGCAGGACCCGGGGCTTCCCTGCCCTTGCCAAACCCAGAGCCAAGGAAGCGGAGGAGAACCCCCCTGGGCGGCTCAGAGAATTAAGAACGAGTTCATCAGAGGCTGTGAACAAGTGATGGGTAATTAAGACCCGCAGCAAACACCAAGTCTGCTGCATGCAGCCCAGGGAGGGGGCTGCCTCGGGGTGAGCGGTTTGGCCCTGCAGTGTGTATTGCACCGTGGGCGGCTGACACGGGGGAAGGAGCCCACGGGGAACAGCCCCACCCTGACTCAGGGAGATGGACCACGAGAGAGGCCCAGGATGGGCACAGCCCGTTCTGCTAAAGCTGAGTGTCCTCACAGGGATCCACAGCAGAACCTGTCCACAGTGGGCGTGGAGAGCAGCTTCTTCCTCCCCGCTTTGCAGCAGCTCTTTGTCCATCTCAGAGGGGACAGCAGCTGGTGCTGGGTACAGTTCCTGCAGCCCTGAGCCGGTGTGGGACAGGGATGGACGGGCCCGGAGGGGCTGTGCAAGAGGGCTGGGGCGAGCTGCCAGGGTCTGCCCAGCTCTCCTTGGACTGTGGTGTTCTGTCTGCCCAGCTCTCCTTGGACTGTGGTTTCATTCCTCCTCGTGCTTCTCCCACCCGAACAAGCAGAGCTGTGGCACCCGCTCCCCCCTCACCAGCCAGGGGACAGCTGGGTCCTGACACCCCTCTCCAGGCATCCCCAGTCGCTCCGCCGGGGCTCTGGGATCCTCAGCACACAGAGCAGAGCTCTCCCTTTTGATTTAATAAGTATCTGGAAATGTCATAAAAGACGTGATAATAAAATATCAGATGCAGGAAAATGAGTAGCCAAAGGCATCGAGAAAAGAGATGAGAGCAAACGCAGCAGATTGAGACACTAATTCCCATTCCTTGTGTGTTCTCCATCTTTCCTGTGTCTTGACAGGCAGAAGTAAATGCCCCCACTTCCCGGGAAGCACTATCTGCCTCTCCCTGCTGGATTGTCACCACGGGGTGCCCATTTGTCCTGCAGGTTCCATTCTTCATCACTTTCAGAGGAGGGGCTGGGCTGGCTCATCCCCGCTCCCACCGCCAGCGCTCACATTTAAAGGGCAGGCCAGCCCCCAGTGGTAACGGCTAAATTTGATTTTTACTTCTCTAAGGTATCTCTGCAAAATAAAGACCCAATTCATGCCTTTGCTTACGCCGTGCAACGAAGCGACAGGAGCAAAAACGGGGCCAGAAGGGGGAAAATCGTCCCGGGGATTTTGGAGGAGCCGCAGATCCAGCTGTAACTCTGTCCCAGCAGAGCTGGGCGTGCGGATTTTCTTCCAAATGCAGCTTTGGAGTGAATCAACCGTCAGTAAATTCCCAAGCCCAGCACAGCGCTGTGAAGGCAGGGGCGGGATCAGCAGCAAGGTGATGGATGTGTTAATGTTTTAACAGGCCAACCACCTCATAAATAATTTGCTGGGTTCTGGAGAAGCTGACCTGGTCACAATGGCAATAAAAAGCTGTCCCCCGGGCTCTGCTCCAGAGGTCCGCAATCCTCCCACAGAAGGGTTTAAGTGGCTTTTAACAATATCTATTTTATATTGTCAGAGCCCGGCGCAGCTCTAGTGCCGCCGTCTGTGCAAACAGCATCGCTTCAGTTCCCGGGATATCCCAGTTAAACCCCGGAACGGTCACCGAGTGTGACGGGCAGGGCTGAGCTCTGTTTGCCCTGCGGGGAGCACGGCCCGCGTGTGGGGGCTCCTGCCTTGGCATCCCCTCAGCGGAGCGCTTCCCTCGGGGGGGTCCCTGCTCCCGGCCGGGCCCTGCACACTCACACACTCACACACTCACACACTCACATTCACATTCACACACTCACACACTCACACTCACACTCACACACTCACACGCACTCACATTCACACACACTCACACTCACACACTCACATTCACACTCACACTCACACACGCACTCACATTCACACACACTCACAGCTTCGTGCCGGCCACCGCAGGCTGCAATGGAAAGTACATTTTATATCCCTGCCCCTATTTTTTGCAGATGAGGGTGACTGTCAACTGCAGAATAAATGACCCCTAATTGCTGTCGGGGGGAGTTGAGGCAGGAGGGCTCGGCTGGGGGGGATCACGGGGAAGCTCCATCCTGAAAACGAACAAGATGCCGGCTGTAAGGAGCCATAATTACAGAGGACTGACACGCTGTGAGCTGTTTATGGTAATGAAGTGGTGCATCAAATCAAATTAACCTTAGTTATTTAACACAGAACGCACCCAGGACTCGGCTCAGCGGATGCTAAATCCAAATCCGGAGCCGTGCCCGAGCCGAGGAAGCGGCTCCAGCGCCGCACGGGCGTCGTTTTGATTTAGGACTGGTTCAGAGAGCGGCCGCAGCTCCGGGACGGCGATGGCGAGGGCGAGCGCGGGCGGAGCGGCGGCGCGGCGGCTGCGGGCAGCCCGGGGAGCGGCGGAGCCGTCGGGGGCCCCGCCGCCGCCCAGCCCCGCACCATGCGCCCCGAGCCCCGCGCCCCGCGCTCGCCTCCCGCCGCAGCGGAGCCCGGGCCAGGTCGGTGTCCGGCCCCGGTGTCCCGTGGCCGGTGGCCGGTGTGCCGGGCTCGCCGCCGGCCGCTCCCCAGCCCCGGGCGGAGGATGCGGGCGCGCTGCGCTCCCGCGGAGGTTCCATTTCTCCTCTCTCCTCCCCGCGGAGGTTCCGTTTCTCCTCTCTCCTCCCCGCGGAGGCTGCGGCGCACGCAGGAGCAGCGCTCCCGCCGGGATCCCTGCGCGCTGACGGGTGAGTAACCTTCCAAATTAACCCAGACGCCCCGTTAAAGATTAATGAGCTTTCCGAACGAGGGCCCGCTCCGAGGGCCGGGCGGCTGCAGGAAGGGATTGCACTGCGGCCGGGGTGCCCTGGAGGAGATGCGGGCACAGCTCGGCTGCGGCCGGGGTGCCCTGGAGGAGATGCGGGCACAGCTCGGGTGCAGCCGGGATGCTCTGAGGAGATGCGGGCACAGCTCGGGTGCAGCCGGGATGCCCTGGAGGAGATGCGGGCACAGCTCGGGTGCAGCCGGGATGCTCTGAGGAGATGCGGGCACAGCTCGGGTGCAGCCGGGATGCTCTGAGGAGATGTGGGCACAGCTCGGGTGCAGCCGGGATGCTCTGAGGAGATGTGGGCACAGCTCGGGTGCAGCCGGGGTGCCCTGGAGGAGATGCGGGCACAGCTCGGGTGCAGCCGGGATGCTCTGAGGAGATGCGGGCACAGCTCGGCTGCAGCCGGGGCACTCTGAGGAGATGCGGGCACAGCTCGGCTGCAGCCAGGGCACTCTGAGGAGATGCGGGCACAGCTCGGCTGCAGCCGGCCGGTCCCGACTCGTGGCCAGCGGCAGAAGGGCGAAGGCTCGTCAGGAGAGCGGTTCTGTAAATAACGTTAACAGGCTGTTTGTGACAGCGGTGTGGCTTCGGATAACGGCGGGAGGGATGCGGCAGGCTCAGGTCAGGGTCTCGGTGCTCTGGGGTCGCTCAGGTCAGGCACAGCCGGGCTGGCTTTGCCAGGCAGGGATGGGTGGCGCTGCACGGAGCGCCGTGGGGAGCGGCCAGCTGCTGGCACGGCCCGACAGGTGGTTTGGAATTGGTTTGGATTAGGAAATGTTTATTCAGTGCCCTGCGTGCCGGCGGGGGCCTCTGGGGAGCTGAGTTTCTCCTCAGGGAGAGGATTCCCCTGCAGGACTTCCCACTTGTTGGAACGACACCAATCGCATCTCCAGCCAAAGGCTTTCCTGTGTGCGTTTCACGGAGTTTGACGATTTTGGAGCGCCTGCAGTCAGGTCCATCCTGAATGAATTTTTTTCCAGGAGCCTGGTGGTTCCCCTCCCGGAGTGGCAGATCTTACCCGGCAGCATTCAGAGCGCTGAACTGCCCCGTGGCTCCTCCGAGCCTCCCATGCTCAGCCCTGCACTGGCGGCTCCCCTGAGAACACACGAGCACCCCAGCAATTCCTCCCCTGGCACCGAGTCCTGCTCCCTGCTGGAGGCACTGGAGTTTGTGGTTATGAGCTCATTTTGCTGCTCTCCGTCAATATGAGAATGCTGTGTGAGTCCAGAGAGTTAATCACTATTGCACGGGAATAAAGAGCAGAGATTTCCTTTAATCCCCTTTAAATGGCCTCCGAATGAGGACTCAACAAAGATGACTAATGACAGACATGATTAAACTAATTTAGTGATGGAAGCCCTGAAGCCCAGGTGGGGCCTTGGGGCCCAGCTCCTCCAATTCACTCACAGCTTCTCTGCCCTCACGGCTGAGAAAAGCAAACTCATTAGTTTTGTTTTGTTATGACCAGAGGATTCCCTTTCTCTATTGAAAACATTTTTGTCTCTTTCAGCAAACCTTTTCCTCGCTGCTGCCAAACACGATCTCCCTAGTGGAAGGCTAAATCCAGTTCCAGTTAACAGCCAGCTGCATCCTCATCCCTCACCTGATCCTGCCCCTCGAAGGGTTCCCCCTAAACACACATCAGTCTCTCACCAGCTGACAACTGTAATGAAATAGAAAGTCAATGGAATTTCTCTGGGGATCTCTGGAATGTGTCTGGGAACCTCTCTGAAGAAGGTTCCCTCCGAGGCCATACCAAAACCAGTGCAGAGAAACTGGGGGTCTCATCCCCACAGCCTCGGGAGTGATAATTGAGGTTCCAGCCCATGGACACATCTTGCTTTTGTTTAATTATCCTTCTGTATCGTTGGTGTCCCCCTAGACCCGAGCAGGCAGGGATGGTTTGATGGATTATATGTGAAATCCAGGTCAATATGTCCAAGTGTTACTGCCTCGTAATTTGCTGCGCCGCAGAGGCCAATAGAGATGCCTCGTGTTATTAATTATGCCAATATATTTTCCCGAGCAATGTGATTAATTAGGCTGTGAGGGGCAGGCTGTGCTGTGGCTGTTTGTTCTCGGGTGGAGGTGGCAGGCAGCAGAATCCACAGTTGCTCTCAGTCCTTCTCTTCCAGAGCGTTCAGGGGGAGATCCAGTTCCTGACATTTTGCATGCCAGGGCTGCAGGGAGCTGCCTCCGGCTGGGCAGCGGGTCCAGGGAATGGGCAGTGCCAGAGAACCACGGGATAACAGCCAGCACCACGTGGCCTCGTGTTTGCACTGCAGGGGTGGGTTGCACTTAAGTTGCAGGGACTCGTCTGTTCTCGCTGAACTTCTGAAAAGCGGATCCACAAAGCTGTTGCTGTAACTCGTGTCGTTTTCTTTTACAAGCTCACAGTGCGGAGTCTGTGCTGTGCTGGCCGTGCTCCCACGCCCAGGGCGCAGCACCCGCAGGGGCGCAGGAGGGCTGGACCCCATCCCCGCGATATCCCAACAACCGCTGCCAGGCTGCGGGGTGGAGACAGAGCACAGGCTTTGCAGTGGGAAAATATTCATAGGAAACCATTTTTTTGACAGAAGCCTCCTCAACTTGCCCAGCACGTTTCCTCAGCCCTGGCAGCCCTGGCTGTGTCCTCCCTGTGCCAGCAGTGCGTGCCCCCAGCACAGCACCCCAAAGCCTGGCAGGCTGCAGAGCTCAGCTCTGCTGGGCCCCACGGGGAGAGGATCCTGTGCCTTGTCCCTGCCTGGCTGAACCCTCTCTGTCTTCTGTCTGCATACAGGTCGGAGAAGAGCTGCCACTCTCCAAGTGCCAGGACGAGGCGTCCCACCCTCCGGTGCCGGCAGACTGGGAACAGTAAGGCAGCTGCTCGCTCTTCCAAATGCTTGCTCTGGGTTGCTCCTACACCGGGTCCGCTCTGGCCATTTCCCCCTCCTTGCCAAGAGTGAGATTTTGGTGGTTTGTGTCTCCCACATGGTCACACTGCGCTGCTGCTGGGATCTGCCCTGTCCTCCCGCTGATGCTCACAGACCTTGAGCTGCAATTTCCCCATCACCAAGAGCAGAACGTGCAGTGAGGGGCAGTCCTGGCTTCCCCGGGCAGCAGAGCCCCGCTGAGTGCATCCAGCAGCTCTTTGGGCTCTTAGAAGCTCCAGTCACAGTCAAAAACCCCAGAGAAAATGAGCTGTTGGTGCAGGGGCTGGGAGCTGTCTGGGATTGATGTGCCCGGGGCAGCAGGAGCTCCCTGTGCCAGGCCTGGGGAAGCACCGCACGCACCGTGACCGCTTCCAATTTCACACTGCTCTGAACTCGCTCTCACTGAGCCTGCGGAGATGAAAAATGTCTTTATTAAGAAAAGTCCTGGGCCCCTGGTTGGGAGATAAATGTTGCTTTACTGTGTGCGGGGAGGGCAGGGCGGGAGCCACGGCGGTCCCTGGGCTCCCCTGGGAGTCTGGCAGGGCCGGGCACCTCCCAAAAAGGGATTGCCTCTTGGTTTTCCTGCTGCTGCGGCCCTCTGGAGCAGGCTGGTGGCACTCGCTCTGGCCAGGGAGGGGGTGTGTGGGGAGCTGACCCTGCTCCACAGCCCCCGTGCTGCGCCCATTTCAGGGCTGTAGAACACTGGGATTTCGGGATGGGCACAGCTGTGTACCCCACAGCCAGGGCTCAGGTGTGTGCCCCATCACCCACGTGATGCTGCAGGTGTTCCCTTCTGTCAGGGCTCTGCTCCTCACCCCTGAGTCCATGCCAGTCCCAGTACAGCACTTCTCTCGTTCTCCTGTCCCAGCCCTGCTCTGCAGTGAGGTCCCCTGGGCCAGGGTCACCCTTTGCTGCAGAGACAGCAGAGAACCTCGCAGAGCGCTCGTTTTTCTCATTGTGCCCTGGGCACAAGCCTTGGTGATGGCCCTGGGCTGTGGTTCTGGTGGGATCTCCGCGGGCACACGGACACTGCTGTTCCCACACGTGCGGTGCCTCAGTGTCCCCAGTCTCTGCGCTCCCGTGCCCGTGCCCGTGCCCATCCCAGCGGAGCAGCCCCGGGGCTCCGTGCTCTCCCCTGCCCCTGCTCCCCAGCACACCCTGGCATTCCCTCCCTAACGCTCTTTCACTCCTGCGTTTGTGTCCTTGCTCCGGGAACCGGGCACTGAACCCGGAGCTGGGCCGAGCCCAGGCTCTCCTCCCGGCTCATCCAGCCCCGCGCTTTGCCCGGGGCTCTGTCATTATCCCGCATCCCTGTGATTAGCCGCTTAGGCTGTGATTGCCCCATTGTCCGCTGGATGAGTTTAATCATTCTTTTCTCCTACAGTGGCAATTTTGTTCCAATTAATTATTTCAGTTTGAACAGCAATAGCTGGTTGAGTTTAGAGAGAAATTAAAAGGGTAGGGAAGGATAATGAGGAATGAGCTAACCAGGGGAGGTTGCAGACGGGGCTGCACGGGTCCCTGCTTCTCTTCCAGCCCCTTATTTGCTCCCCAGAGTGTTCTACAGGGCTGGGAAATGCTCCTGGGAGGGAGCTCAGGGATCCCTCACCCCGCTGGGCTGACCCAAACGCTGCCAAGAAGGGTGATCTGTCACAGCCGAGAGCAAACTGACATCCCCACGTGTCCCTCGCTAGCACGGGAGCACCCAGCAGCGTAGGAGACGTTCTCAAGGTGATTTCGGATGAGATTGATCTAGATTTTTAAAAATTGAAAAATAATTTAAGATTAGCCAAGGTTTTGAAGGGAGTGAAAAAAACCCACATTACCTCCTTTCAGGATTTACGAAAATGCTGCCTGGGAAATTCATGTATAATTCAATGAATTCCAGAGTAGTTTGAATATTTAAGTCATGCATGGTCAAAGCAATAAAAAAATCTGCATTTCCTCACTCTGAGACCCCCAGACGCAAGTCTCCCCAAAAGGCAGCTCCTGCCTCTGCCCTCCCAGGGCGGCTGAGCCCCATCGCTCTGAGGAAATTGAGTTGGGCTGGAGAGATCCGGCCGGGTGCGGCCGCTGCTCCCTCGCTGACCCAGGCTGCGGGCTCAGCCAGCGCCGTGCCAGGGCGAGGGGCACTGCTGCCACCAGCCCCGGGAGGGGTGAGGGGCACCTGGGGCACCGACCGCACCCCAGAGCCCGGGGATGGGGCAGGATGGAGGAGCCGAGCTCGCAGCACTGGCACAGGGGGATGGAGGGGTCTCAGCCCCTGCTCTTGCTGCTCTCAGGGTCTCAGGGGCTGCAGAAGGGCTGCTCTGGCCTCACCGCACCTTTCCCCGTGTGGGTCTTTGATCCTTCAAACCCCCGCGGATGTGTCCATCTCCTCTGAGCTCCAGGGATGGGATGTGGCAGCTCCCGCTTCGGGCTGCAGCCAGGGAAAAAGGGAAAACACCAACAACTGCTCCCTCTGCCCCTCCCTCCACCTTCTCTCTAGATGCTGTAAATTTTCATTAGTACTCTGTAATTTAATGATCTGTTCCCAAGAGAAAATCAGTCTTCAATTTACCAAAACTTCCCTGTTAATTTAGGTGTAGTGACGGGGAGCCGAGCTCGTGCCGCAGCCGCTCCCGGGGAAGGGCAGGACTGAGGGACAGCGCTAACAACACCCTAAAATCCCATCCAGGGCTGCAAACACGTTTCTGGGAGCAAGGAAAACAATTTCCTCCTGGAACGAGAGTTTCCTTTGAACCTGGCAAACTCCGGCTCAGCTGGAGTTTGGTGCTGGGAGAGGCAGAGTGTGCTGGGAGAGGCAGAGTGTGCTGGGTTTGCCGGGGGTGTGCTGGGTTTGCCGGGGGTGTGCTGGGAGAGGCAGAGTGTGCTGGGAGAGGCAGAGTGTGCTGGGAGAGGCAGAGTGTGCCGGGTTTGCTGGGGGTGCACTGGGTTTGTTGGGGGTGTGCTGGGTTTGCTGGGGGTGTGCTGGGTTTGCCGGGGGTGTGCCGGGTTTGCCGGGGGTGTGCCGGGTTTGCCGGGGGTGTGCCGGGCCTGCCAGATGTGCCAGCGGTGCTCACCTGGGGGCAGCTGCCACCCAGCCCTCGGGGCTTTCAGACCGTGGGGCCCTGGAGCATCCTCGGCAGAGCCGCGCCCTGGGCAAACCCCTCCCGGCGTCAGGGAGGGTCACGGCGGCTCTGTCTGAGGCTGCTGCGTGCAGCTCCAGCTCCGGGCTCCGCCTGCCCGCGCTGCCCACCCTGCCCCTCCGCAGCACACCTGGAGATGAATGGGGCTGGCTCTGCTCGTTAGGAGCAGGGGCTGGGAGTCTCCGTGCAGGGAAAGTGCTGCGAGGGGAGCTCATTAGCTTGAAAAATTGGGTCCGGAGGGCTCATTTGTCTGAGATCGGTTCACTGTTTTTTCTCGTAATGTGGGAAATGAGGGAGGGGGACCCGCGCCTCTCCCCAGTGCCTGGCTCTGTGATTTACCCCTTTCTCATGCACGTCCTCTCCTTCAAATTGCCTTTAATACTATTGATTTTCCATGGGCCTTAAACCTGCCCGTGCGGAACGTACGGAACCCATCACTCCCCTGGAGCTGCACCTGTGGGACGCAGCACATCCCGGGACAAGCTTGTCCAGCCTGGCTCTGCAGGGATGTTCTCAGTGCCCGTGGTCAGGCCCAGCTGGTCCCCAGCACGCAGTGCCATGTGTTTGTGGTGCCCTGCAGCGGCAGGGTTGTGTCCCCTGCTCGTCCTGGTGGGTGGCTGCTGGGCAGAGCCCGCTCCAAAGTGTCAGCAGGGGCTGATCCTGGGTCTGGCACAGCCACTAGCACAAGGAGCTGCCAGATGCTGCTGTGTGGAGAGGCTCTAACACCAGCTGAACCTTTACTGGATGAATTCCCTTGCTTTTCTGGGCAGATTTAGGGCAGAGGCAGCTGAAGGACACCTGTGCACAGGACACAGCGCTGCAGCCCCACAGCCGCACACAGAGCTGGCAGCAATCTCACCCTTTGCTGATAAAGGCAGAGCTGTCAAATCACAGCGAGGATGGGAGGGGAAGGCCGGAGTCATCCCCTGGCCTGTGGCAGGGCGCGAGGCTGAGCTCCCTCCATGGATGTGGGAGGAGGATGTGGACAGGAGGACGAGGGACGAGGGCACACTCGGAGCTCCCTGGAGCTGAGGGAGGTGAGGGCTTGGCCATGGGGCTGCCAGCACTGCTGCAGCCACCAAAGGAGAGCTCAGCACCCCTCCAACCCCCCTGCACCTCTGCTGCTCCCCCCAGCCAGCCCTGCCCCAGACGTGGTTAAATTAGGAGGGAAATCTATTTCCTGTTTAAAAAAATCAGGGGAGCAAAGTCAGTGTTAAATATAGATATATGATATGTAAATGAATCTGACAACTGAGTGAATAAAAAATGAAGGTTTAAATTATTGAAGGGTGGGAGGAGATGGCGCATGCAAATAGCGTTTATGTGGAAAGAGGCAGTGCTCAGAACAGGGAAAGGAGGTTTTGAAATGTAATTATTTCTTTTAAGAAAAGGGCTACACATAAAATAAAAGCCAACAGAGCTGGTGCGTGTTTGTCTCAAAGCCTTTTCTCTCCCGCCTGTCCCTTTATCCTTCTGGCCTTTTTTCCCCCCTGCAAAGCAAAGAGAGAAATCAAAGGCTACTGAGGTTTTTTTCAGCTTTAATTAAAATAAGATAAATTAAGTTTTAGTTGCTCACAGGAACTAGTGAGAGCCAGGGATGGCCGATGCCAGGCTGCTGCTGAGAGGGCAGGAGCAGGTCTCTGGTAATTGATTTGGGGGGGACAGGGCTCTGTGCCTGCAGAGCCAGAGCAGTCACAGCCGCCCCCGGGATGGGTGGGGACCTCCAGCCCCTTGCAGGGGAAGCATGGGCTTACCTTTCCCAGAAAAGCACGCACCTGACGTGAGCCTGCCGGGAGGATTCCTCCTGGATCCGGGAGGATTTCAGTGCAGCTCTGCTGTGCAGACACTTGCCTGGGTTTTGTTCCTGTTCCCCTCTGTGCTGCAGAGCCCATGGGGCAGGATCAGGCAGAGCGTGGGGCTGGTTGTGGGAGCATTAGGAACTCAATATTGGAAGTAAGAAACTCACTGGTGACTTTTATCAGCGGTAAAGCTGGCAAGGCATTCTGGCAGTCAAGCTGCAAGTGCAGAAAATGTCCCCTTCACCTTCCTCAGGCTGCATTTCTGCCTCCCTGGCCCTCTGCAGAACTGATGGGGCAGGCTATGGGCTCCCTTTCCTTAATTCAGAATGTGATGGCTCGGGACGAGTTGTTAAAGCCGGAGATCAAAACGTCATTTATCAGAAAAGTGCCTCCCTGGGGATTCTTGTCCTTCGTTCATAATTTGTCGTGTGCTGACAGTGAGCTCTGTTGTGTCTAATTTGTCTTTCTGGCTGTTTACACAGCCCTCGTTGTGGTGGCACCTGAGTGTCTCCCATGGCTTAAAAAATGATGGTTTGCTTCCCACTCCCTCTCGTGCTCTGCCGAGCCGCAAGGGCTTCAGGCTGTGTGGAAAGCACATGGAACCGATGTTCCTGTTCCCTTCCAGGGGATCCTCCCGGGGCTCTGCACAGGGTGTGGTGACCTGGGACACTGCTGTCACGGGTGCTCTGGCGGTGGCTGCTGTCGTGGAGCTGTCTGTGAGCTCGGGCTGGCCCTGGTGTGCCCCACACCATGCCAGACTGCCCTGGCATCAGCTCCTGCCTGATGTGGGCATGGGCAGGCAGAAGGTGAGGGCAAGGTGGAGTTCCAGCCCACCCTGGGGACCCCAGGTGTTGCCTGCACTGCCGGTGCCTCAGCCTGCATCCAGGCAGGGCATGAGAACCATCCTGACAGGACACGAGATCACCCTGGCAGGACAGGAGAGCTTCCTGGCAGAGCATGAGAACCATCCTGGCAGGACAGGAGATCATCCAGGCCCACTCTCCAGCCATCGGGACAGGACCCAGGAGCAGTTCTGCTCTCTGAGTGATAAATGACCCTGCACCGCTATCAGGCACACAAATCGTGTTTGCCACCACCAGCCTTTCATGCCATAATTCTGCACAGTGGCTGGTGCCTCCTTCTGCGGGTGATCCGAGATCTCTGGGATGTGTGGAACGGTTTGCTCTGTCTGTGCCATTGCCCAGGCCTGCTCAGGGGTTTGTGCCCCCTGCACGAACACATTAAAGCAATATTTCCCCCCCTAGACAGCTTTTGCACCAATGAAATGAGGGGGAAAGAGAATTCCTCCGTGGATTCCCCCTCATTTTCACTGTCTGCTTGGCAGATGCCACCCGTGCCCCTTGTCAGCCAGGTCCGGGGCTGGGGCGGCACAGAGCCAGCGCCAGCTCCAGCCTCTCTGCAGCTTCGGGGCACTGGCCCCCGCAGCGCCCGTGTCTCTCAGCTCCACGGCTCCGTGGCTCCTGTGGCTCCCAGTCCATCCCAGCGCGGGTCCTCTCCTCCCGGTTCGTCTCCATGGCGACGCGCTCTCCCTGCCGCAGAGCATCCTCGGCTCTCGCTCCCAGCGCCGCGTTTGTGCTCGCAGCCTTTGTCTCCCGCCCGGCGCTGGCAGCCGGCCAGGCCAGGCATCCATTTCAAAGCAGCCTTTGTTTTATCGGCGCAGCGGCTGCTCAGAAATCCACGGGATTCGATCGGGGCGAGAACGCTGTGTCTCCCCGCTCCCCTCCTTCCCCCTGCCGAGCTGGCGTGACCCCATGGCCTGGCAGAGGGCAGCAGGATGGGGCCGTGTCACCGGACGGGCAGCAGCAGCGGGGCCGGGCGGTCTCCTCCTCTCCTCCTCTCCTCCTCTCCTCCTCTCCTCCTCTCCTCCTCTCCTCCTCTCCTCTCCTCCTCTCCTCCTCTCCTCTCCTCTCCTCCTCTCCTCCTCTCCTCCTCTCCTCCTCTCCTCCTCTCCTCTCCTTCTCTCCTCCTCTCCTCTCCTCCTCTCCTCCTCTCCTCCTCTCCTTCTCTCCTCCTCTCCTTCTCTCCTCCTCTCCTTCTCTCCTCCTCTCCTCTCCTTCTCTCCTCCTCTCCTCTCCTCTCCTCTCCTCTCCTCTCCTCTCCTCTCCTCTCCTCTCCTCTCCTCTCCTCTCCTCTCCTCTCCTCGTCCTCTCCTCATCCTCTCCTCTCCTCTCCTCTCCTCTCCTCTCCTCTCCTCTCCTCTCCTCTCCTCTCCTCTCCTCTCCTCTCCTCTCCTCCTCCTCTCCTCTCCTCTCCTCTCTCTCCTCTCCTCCTCTCCTCCTCTCCTCCTCTCCTCCTCTCCTCCTCTCCTCCTCTCCTCCTCTCCTCCTCTCCTCCTCTCCTCTCCTCCTCTCCTCCTCTCCTCCTCTCCTCCTCTCCTCTCCTCCTCTCCCCTCCCCAGGCACATCTCCGTGCACAGTCGGATGTGCCGTTTTCGGCACAGCCCTGTCCTCGAGGCTTAGGGGCAGCCAGATCTGGTGAGCTGCAGCAGTAGTTGAGACTGCAGCCCCTGGCACAGGGGAAAAGCGCTTGGGGTGAACCCGAAGCCCGAAGCTGGGATCCTGCCCGAGCTCACTGCCTGCTCCCCTCTGTGACTGCCGGCTCTGCCAGGGGCAGGGCAGAGCCAGCTCGCTGGGCAGAGCAATCCATCAACTGCAATATCTGTCCTTGCTTCCAGGAGCTCAAGGCTCCACAGAAGGGATGATGTTACACATCTGCTCAAGTGTGCAAAGACAGATACAAAAGTACGTGCAGGTGTATTATTGAGGGTCTGTGGGGACTCCGGTTTCCAGGCACCTTCCCCAAGGCGCAGGAGGCAGCCAGGAGGGGACACAAAAGGGGGCTGTGAAGTGCCATTGCTGAGGTCCTGCTGCTCCCCAGGGTGTCCCTGCAACCTTCAGAGCATGGGCTGAGGTGGGAGGGAAATGAGAGGATAACGGGAGAACAGTGAATACTTTGTTAAGGGCAGAAGCAGCAGCGGTGTGTCAGCCTTGCCCAGAAAAAAAACTTCTCCAGGAGAACCTGTCCTCTGAAAAGCATCTGGGAAGGCAGCAGGAGCTGGGCAGCAGTCCTGGGGCAGCAGCCGAGGGGAGTTTATCCAGCAGTGTGTCCGACACCGCTGCAATGGGGAGCAGCTGGGACTGGAACTCCTCCAGCCTTGGGCCACATCCCTCAGAGCCTGACTGTGCCAAGCAGGGCTGCAGCTGGAGCGGGCACAAGGAGCTGCTCTCGAGGGTCTCGCTGGAGGGAGCTTCCATGGTGCTGAACCTCAGACACTCTCCTAAGTGACTCACTGCATCCTTCTGGAGAGATGGAACCACCCCAGCACTACAGTGCCTGCAACTGGGGCCACTGGGAGAATCAGGAGCACAGGGAGAATCAGGAGCACTGGGAGAATCGGGAGCACTGGGAGAATCGGGAGCACTGGGAGAATTGGGAGCACTGGGAGAATCGGGAGCACTGGGAGAATCAGGAACACTGGGAGAATCAGGAACACTGGGAGAATTGGGAGCACAGGGAGAATCGGGAGCACTGGGAGAATCAGGAACACTGGGAGAATCGGGAGCACTGGGAGAATCAGGAACACTGGGAGAATCGGGAGCACAGGGAGAATCGGGAGCACTGGGAGAATCAGGAACACGGGGAGAATCGGGAGCGCAGGGAGAATCAGGAGCACAGGGAGAATCGGGAGCACTGGGAGAATCGGGAGCACAGGAGTGCTGGGAGCACAGAGAGAATCAGGAGCACAGGAGTGCTGGGAGCACTGGGAGAATCGGGAGCACAGGAGTGCTGGGAGCACTGGGAGAATCGGGAGCACAGGAGTGCTGGGAGCACTGGGAGAATCGGGAGCACAGGGAGAATCGGGAGCACTGGGAGAATCAGGAACACTGGGAGAATCGGGAGCACTGGGAGAATCAGGAACACTGGGAGAATCGGGAGCACAGGACCTCAGCTCCCACAATAAGACCACAGTGGGTGCCAGCTGTGGCTCAGGCACAACAGCAGCCAGAGGAGCCACCCTGGCAGCACTGGTGTGACTTTGCATGAGCACATTTCCCCACCTGGAGACAGTCCCAGGAGGTAAAAAGTGCCAGAACTCTTGCTGTGGTCTGTGGTGCCGCTCAATACATCGTGTCCTGGCCCCATTTTATTCTCCATAATTAGGAAGCTCAGCAGACAGATCGCTCTCTGAAGCCTAAACCGGAGCATACTGCCGGCACAAAAAGAACTGGTCTGCGACAGAGCAGGAGCCATTTGTGCCATTTCGGTGAGAAGTGCAAAGGAAAGAGGTGAAACCCGTTAATCTGGTGCTGTGCTGAAAAGGTGTGAGTGAGGTGATGATGAGCATGGATCAGGGAGGGCTCGGAGCTGCCGGACACGATGCAGGGCAGGGCAGAGCAGAGCAGAGCAGCAGGGTGTGCAGCCCCGGGGCAGGTGAGCGCTGCCCGGCTCCAGGCGCTCCCGGGGCTCTGGCGTTTTCTCTTGAGAAGCGGCTCACATCTCTCGCACCAGTTCACCAGTCGAGGTTAATCCTGGAGGACTGGATTTGTCCTCTGCCGTGGGTGTAGCCGGGCTGAAGGCAGGGGAAGCTGTTTCCTTGGTGAACATCAGTGTTTGCGTGAGGCCACCGTAAGCACCTGAGACTGGAGGGCAGAAACAGGAGGGGAAGCATTTTCCCCTGCATGCATCATCTGTATCTTCTTGCTGCTGGTTTGTAGCTCTGCGGGCTCTCCAAAAAAAATTCCCCACTGCTTTTTGAAATTGTATTTTTGGTTAGCAAAAGCCTAGAAACAAGCTAGAAAGAGCCGTGGCTGTGGAAGGGAGTCCAGCATGTGCAGAGCCAGCAGACTTCATGTGGGCAAATCGGCTGAGCCACCCACAGGGCAGGTGATGCCCATGAGCAGCTGGAACCACTGCTGTGGGAGCATCTCGAGGGGAACTTTCGGAGCTGGAGGTCCCCCAGCAGCCCCCAGGGCGGATTTGGACTGGGCCATATTCACTGACACCTGAGCAGCGTGGAGCGCGGGACCTGGGGAGGGCTGCAGTAACCCCACCGCTGTGATTCCCTTCGGAGGTGCAATGCAGCCCTGGTAAATAAATAAAGATTGGATCCTGTCAGTCTCTCGTACTGCGCCGCTTCCAAGCGCAGGGACGCGAGGCAGCCGTAATTGGCTGGATGCAGAGCGAAATCCAGGCTCAGCGATTCCATTTTGCAGTTGGCAGCCTTCCCAAACGCAGATCGGGGAATGCGAGTTTGACTGGCTTTAAAACACAGGGAAATCCTTTATCTTTGATATTATTTTTTTTTTTTTGCTGATTTAAAGGGTAGGATTAAATCCTCATTTAATAACCCCAAGTGCCTGCTCTGCCCTGCTCTGAGAGCGCTGCCAAGGCGCTGGGGCCCGGAGGAAAGGCAGGGAATGTTCTCCCCGGCACAGATCCACGGCTGTCTGCTGCTGCAGCCCGTGAAACCAAAGCCGCTGTGTAACCCCCAGCCTCAGCACGGCGTGGTGTTCGCTGCTTTCCAGGTCTGTCTCCAGCTGCTTTCAGGGCTGATTGGAAGGCAAGCACAACACTTCCTGCTACCAACTTCCAGTTGTGTCATTTGTGGGTTTTTCTCCTAATTAAGGATCCTGAGAGCCCCAGACGCCGCTCTCTGACACACAGCCCAGCTGACTGCACTGACAGGCTCTGGAGCAGGGATTGTTTTATCAGTAAGTGCTGCCTGTTCAGTACCTTTGTAGTGCTGCCTCTTACCGTCACCTGGGCTATTTTTAAATGCTTAAATAAAGCATCTACAGTGAAAAAGAAAGGAGCCTCCTCGCAGAGGAACACAGAGCCACCACATTGACGACGAGACTGTTTTCCCTTGTCTGTCAAATCAGCTCATTTAGATTATTTAAGTCAAGAGCAATTTTGCACACAATCTGTTTTGCCGGTGACAGCGGCTCCGCTCTGTGTAAGGATTCTGAATGGAGCAAGCGGCTGCGAGTTATTGACAGCAAATTCTCCACATCCCCAGGCCCGAGCTTCTCCCCAGACAGCCCCAGCTCTGCTTTCCCCAGACGTGAAGCTGAAAGTATTTTCTAACATGTCGGCTTCCTTTGCCTTGAGAGCAAACTGCAGCTGAAGGGGAAGGGCGGAGGGGATGGGAACGCTGAAATGGCGCCAGCTCCTCTTTAACTGTTTTCTCTGCCTCCTGCAGTCGATTCTCTTGCTCTGATGATATGAAAGTCCTAATTGCAAAGTGAATGGGGGTGTGACGACGGGAGGAGGAGTGTGTGTGCCAGGCTGGCAGGGTGCAGGTGGTGGCTGCTGTTGCTGGGAGAGGCTATCTGGGGATCACTGCCCAGGAGGGCATGTTTGCCGAGTGGTGAAAGTGTAACCGCACGGGTCCATCCCTGCCAGCTGCCTGGATGCGGGAGGGTTGTTTGCCCTTGAAGAGTTGCTTCCATTATTTATAATTTCCAATGCCGTGTGTGGCCAGAGTGCTGCAGAGCCGTTCAAACCCACGTCAGGGAGGGACAGCAGTGCCAGGGTGAGGAGGAGCAGCGTGAGCTGGTTCCTCCCTGCCCAGAGTGCTCCTTCCCATCCCGGAGCACAGGGGTTCCTGGGGACAGGGATCCCATGAGGAAGAGAAGCACTGACACCTTGCAGATGGGGTTAAGGATGTATCCACCCGTCAAGGTGAAAGCAGCTCGCAAGCCAGGTGATTACAAACATCATGTTGAGCACAGAGGTGTTCTGCTGTCTCTTTGCTGGCAGAATCAGAATCTGGGGCCTTAGCAAAGAAGTCCAGAGGTCCAAGCGTGGCAGAGCACCAAGGGACAACGAATGAACTGAAGATGTGTAGTAAGCAGGAGGGAAGGTCCCTCAGAACCTCAGCTCCCAAATAACTACACTCAGCACATATCAGGCTAAAACCAGGAGTGGTAAACAACCGAGTGCTGCTTCCAGCCAGCACCCAGTACCTCTGCTTTGGATGATGGGCTTTTGCAGGGGTGAAGCTCAATCCGCTGGTTCCTCCCAGAAGAAAACTTCCTGTTTGAAGATTCCTGCATTTCCCTAGTCCACCCAGCAATTCACCAGTTTCGCACATGTCAGAACTCAGCTGAGCAGAGCTACTTGTGAGGGTGAGAGGTAAGATCACGAGCCTGAGAGGCTTTCCTGATGCTGTATAGCCAGCTGCAGCACTGCATGCAGAAAGAAATCCACTGCTGCAGCGGTCTAGTTGCTAGGAGCACATGCATAAATAACATTAGAGAACAATCTAAAATAATAAAGAAAGCTGCAGACCTTGACTATGAATTTTATTGACAGTGGCACAATAGAGTTAACAAACTGACATAACAGGAGTACATAATGAATTCATCAGCCTTCCCAACTGAGGACAGACTTAACAGCAGCCCTCCTACACCACGTGTAGTGCCTCCAAAGAGACATGAAACAGGGCTGCTGTGAATGGAACAGTGAGAGAGCGCTGAGTCACACTTCAGGAAATAATGGCTTTCAGTTACACACAATTACATGACAGTCCAAACTTTTTCATATGAAGAAAAATAAACAAGACGAAATTAACTTACAAGTTATTACAAGACACCGAGAAACCTGATTTCAAACTGTCACTTTACAGCTGTGCCTCTTCAGCTCACAGAGACGCACTCTGCATTACTGAGCCTCTAAGGACAAAAATACACTCACCAGCTTCTCTGAATTGTCATAAACCTTGCCTCTGATACTGTAGGACCTTCTTCAGCTGAAAAGCACTGTACTTTGTTCATGCTGGCACAAAGACAGCGGATGCTGCACCACATTTCCAGGGACAATGGTTCATGCGCCCAGGGCATCTCTTTGTCTCACAGAGGAATAAAGCAGCGTTCCTTTTCTCACCAGCATTGGTAAGAATGGTAAAAGTCAACTGAAACTGGGCTGGAAAATGCTGGTGCCACTGTGCAGCTGGAGGCAAGGAGAGAGTAAGAACCACCCCATGCCAACAAAACCTTGGTTGGGAGTGCTTGTCAGACGCAGAACCGTGTACTGGGAATTCTTGTCCACTCTCTGTTTCGCTTGTTCCTGTCATTACTGCTCTCAATTTTAATCCATTATCCTGTTCAGTCCTTTGACTGGTTTGATTTTTCTAATTTCTGGGATATTGTTACTGAAGCCTAGTCCAGTAACAGAGTGTGGCTCATGTACTCCTCACTCTTCATTCACTACATTTGAAGTATTTCTGTGTGTTTTGGATTAAGCTCCACGTTCACACACATCAGTCTCTCACCAGGTTAAGGGAAATGTCTGTGTGGTTATCTAGACATTAACTCCTTTTATCTGCCACTTATTGATGCCCCAAGCTTGGCATAGAGCTGGCACAGCAGCAGCACCCTGGGAGAGCCGCCCCACGCAGGGAAGATGCGCATGTGGAGATGGATGTTGTGTCCATCTGTGCCTTGTCCTGCATCGCCTGGGGAGCGACTGTGATCTGCCTGATGAGCCAGTGCCTGGAATTCCTGTGTGTGCCTGGGATAACTAAAGCCTACACTGGTGTGTGGGACCTCATTGCTACCCACAACTCCCCAGCCAAGAGGGTTTGTCAGGCTCATCTCCTCTACCATGCCGCACAGGGAGGACAAGAGGATGTGGCCTCAAGCTGAGACACATATAGATACATATTAGAATTTATTTTTTTCACGTTTCAGGTGGTCAGGCTTTGGAAGGGGCTGCCCAGGGAGGTGGTGGAGTCTCCATCCCTGGGGGCATTTGAGAGGTGTCTGATCTGGCACTGGCTGATGTAGTTTTGGGGTTTAGGGGTTACAGGGGCAGTGCTGTCGGAAGGTTGGATTCGATGATCTTAAAGGCCTCTTCCAACCTTGATCATAGAGTAACAGAATGTCCCGAGCTGGAAGGGACCCCCATGGATCATCCGGTCCAGCTCCTGTCCCTGCACAGACCCCCCAACAATCCCACCCCGGGCATCCCTGCCCAAAGGCTCCTGGAGCTCCATGGCCGTGCCCATCCCTGGGGAGCCTGGGCAGTGCCAGCATCCTCTGGGGGAAGAACCTTTCCTGATCTCCAACCCCCCTGACACAGCCGCAGGCGAAGTGATGGTTCCGAGCGATGGTTCTGTCATTCTGTGACCAGGCGGATACCGGCCCGAGGCTCCCGTGCTCCCAGCCCCGGGCCGGGCTCGGGGATCCCGCTCCCTGCACTCCGGGGAGCCCCGCTCCCTGTTCCTGCCCCGCTCCCTGTTCCTGCCCCGCTCCCTGTTCCTGCCCCGCTCCCGGTCCCGTTCCAGCGCCGTTCCCAGCCCCTCTCCCCCGTTCCCGGTCCCGCTGCCCCGTTCCAGCCCCGCTCCCCGTTCCAGCCCCGTTCCAGCCCCGCTCCCCCGTTCCAGCCCCGCTGCCCGGTCCAGCCCCGTTCCAGCCTCGCTGCCCGTTCCAGCCCCGTTCCAGCCCCGCTCCCCGTTCCAGCCCCGTTCCAGCCCCGCTCCCCGTTCCAGCCCCGTTCCAGCCCCGCTCCCCGTTCCAGCCCCGCTCCCCGTTCCAGCCCCGTTCCAGCCCCGCTCCCCGTTCCAGCCCCGCTCCCCGCTCCAGCCCCGCTCCAGCCCCGTTCCAGCCCCGCTCCCCGTTCCAGCCCCGCTCCCCGCTCCAGCCCCGCTCCAGCCCCGTTCCAGCCCCGCTCCCCGCTCCAGCCCCGTTCCAGCCCCGCTCCAGCCCCGCTCCCCCCTCCAGCCCCGTTCCAGCCCCGCTCCCCGTTCCAGCCCCGCTCCCCGTTCCAGCCCCGTTCCAGCCCCGCTGCCCGGTCCAGCCCCGTTCCAGCCTCGCTGCCCGTTCCAGCCCCGCTCCCCGTTCCAGCCCCGCTCCCCGTTCCAGCCCCGTTCCAGCCCCGCTCCCCGTTCCAGCCCCGTTCCAGCCCCGCTCCCCGTCCGGCGCCCCGGAAGCGCGGCCGGGGCGGGTTCGCTTCCTGCGCGCGGGGCGGGCGGCGGCGGCGGCAGGAAATGGCGGCGGAGCTGCGGCTGCAGCTGCCGGGCCCTCCCGCTCCGCAGCGCCGGGCTCAGCCCGCCTAGAGCCGCCGGCCGCGCCGGGCCCGCGCCGCAGCCTCCGGGACGGACTCCGAGCACTTTACCTACATGAGGTACCGGGCCGGGCGGCGCCGGGCCGGGCCGGGCCGGGCGGGGAAGGGAAGGGAAGGGAAGGGCCGGGCGGCGGGGGAGCCCCGCGGAGCCGCAGCCGGTGGGATCGGGCTCCCCGCGGGAGCGGCGCTGGGGCCGCCCGGAGGGGTCGCGGCGCCCGCCCGGAGCGATGTGTCCCGTGGTCCCCGGGCCGGGCCGGGCCGGGCCGTGCCCTCCCCAGCTCGGAGTTCGCTCCTGCGGGGCCGGCAGCGCCCGCGGCCGCCGGTGCGGCACGGAGCGTCCCGGCGCTGCGCTCGAACCGCGTCCGCGGGACGAAGTGATGCAGCAGAATTGTTTTCCCTGAAGTCCTTGAGACGGTGAAGTGCAGGGAGGGCCGGCGGGGAGGGGTGCGGGGCGCAGGCGGTGCCCGGGCCGGCGCGGCGCTGCGGTGGGGCAGCGGCGCTGGCGGCTGCGGCGATGGCGATGGCGGTGGCGGCGCGCACCGGGCTCTCGGGGCGCTCGGCGGGGGCAGATGCGGGGCTCGCCCGCTGCCCTCGCCGCTCCCCTCGCCGCCGGGTCCCCGAGCGATCCCTGCTCTCCCCGTTCCCTCCTGACCGACCCCGCCTGGAGCTCCCCGTGCATCCTGACCCGCACCGGGTTTATTTTCGTGCTGCATTGCTGTTGACATGGAAACCAATACCACTTTCTGTTCCAGAGAATTGGAAGCTAAAGCTACCAAAGAAGTCGAAAGAAAACTAAGCAGGTAAGAGACTCATTTAAATTCCCTCCCACATCTTAGATGGAAAGGTGGCCTAGGGCTGGGAATAGTTGTGGGCTTTATCTTGAGCTTTAATCTCTTGTTAATTGTAAGGATAAAAAAACCCCTCTGGTTTTGAAAACGTTCTCTATTGCACGGAGAAATGTCTGCAAGTTTAGTTAATTCCGTAGACTAAACATCTTTTTAGCTGGGTGTGGTTTTTTGTGTAACAACTTCAGATGTTTAATACCGTTTCTTTATTAGGGAAGGTGTTTGAAGAGAAAAATAACTTTTCTGCACTAAGTTGTAGTACCTACCAATAACCGAAAAGTGGATGAAGGGTTTGGGGTTTTCTTGTACACTTCGGCCGAATATTGTTTGGAGGCAAGACAGTTGTGGCAAGAACTGGAAGAAACTCTATGTTCCCGTATAACAACTGGCTCTGCATCTTTTGCCATGAAGAGTTAGCTGGTGAATTTCCTGTTTACATGTAGATTTCAGAGTGAGAAATTAACAGAATGGGCTCGGAGTTAACTCCTTAACTCGGGAGTTCAGAGTCATGAGCCAAGAATTCTGTGCCATAACGTGTGTCACTTTTGTATATAAGCAGTTTCTTCTGCATTGTTTGATTTTGGTCAGGTGACTTTCTCACAAGTATCTGCTCAGTTGGTTACATTCTTTGTTTTCAACTTCTGTCCTACTTCCTTTTTGGGTTCTTTTTCAGTTAGACCTTTCAAGGCCTTTTGCTAGTCATCTGTTAAAGGGATTTCCACTGGGGCCATTCGAAATGTGCCCAAACCCTGAGTAGAGCTGATGGAATCTCAGGTTTGGTACATTTTTCCTTCTTTCCTGTGCCCCAGCAGTCTCCAGCATCCAGGCTGAGCTACGACTGTACTGTGAAAACTGCTTTGCTTCCCCCTGCTCTCAGTGCGTGTCTTCCTTTCTTTTTTTTGTTATACACTTGAGCGTGAATGATTTTCCCCAGGTTGTTGTTGGAATGCAGGGAATTATTGGGATACAAGGGAACCTTTGGCACGTTGCTGTTAACCAGTCAGTGTTCAGGGACTCGCTGCATTCGCAATGCCAGAAGAGATTTCAGAGCTGTTATTCAGAGTGACAGAGTGCTAAGTTCAGAGCAGTACTTGGTGCCAGACTTAGTAAGTCAGGAGATCTTCGCATTTTTATGACCTTAGCAGAGACCTTGTTATGCTGGCAGGCAGTGCCGAGAGTGAGAAGTGAAAGAAGACTACAGAACTTCCAAAATCCAGTGCTTGGAGAGTAAATTCTGCTACGGAATGGGTCCCCATGCCTCTCTGACCCAGAGGAATATGTTTTATTCATTTAAAGGGTTCAGAACTGGTTTGAAGTTCACATTAATGCCCCAGCTGGTTTATGTTTAGCCAGGGAGCTCTTGCTGTGTGAGCACACAGCTGATAAACCATGGCATGCCTGCACTGGATAGATCTGATTAATTGTTTTACTGGGGTAGAGCTCAGCAGATAGCCCTCGTTCTTCCTCCAGTGTCATTATTTACAGTCTTATTAAATTTGCAGTGACCTAGTCGAACTGTAAAAGAGTAAATATCCTTTCCTGCGAAGGTACATAGACCTGTGCTGGAGTTTATGTTAATCTCAGATTTCACAGTGTGGCTGTAGGCTGTGAACTCCGTGGGATGTTGGCTTTGCTTTGTGTGTGTTCTAAAGTCACTTCTGGAGTTTATGCTTATAAATTAATGGGTAGGAAATACACTTCTTAATCTTACTGGGAATATTGGCCTGGACTGTGGGTTTTTGGTAGGATAAGTATTACAGCTTTCAGTGCAGCTTGCTTATCCAGTTGGAGTGATTCCTGTTTTACACTCAGGATTAGCATTTGGCTTGTCTGGCCTTTTGGAAAAGAATCCTCGTTTGGTCTGTGTTCTCTCTAAAATTCATACATGCCTGCTGCTGTGCAAATATTCCTGGTCTCAGAAATAAGCTTAGTGCATGACTTGCAAAGGTGATTCAAAGAAATCCATTGCACGCTCCGTTGTGGCATCGTGTTACAGATGAAATGTCACTCGATCAGCCACAGCAAGAGCTGTCTGCTGTTAACTGGGGAAATCTAAGAGTTAAATTTGGTTAAAATCAGGACTGCTAAAAATCACCATTCAGTTCTTCTGATTTAAGCAATAACTTTTCAATTCTGTTTGGTAAACAGGGCTTTCCTGCCTCATTTATGTGGAACTGAGAGAAGGTAAATATCTGAAATATGTTGACAATCATTTTCCCGAACCCAGGGGTTTGACTGTTGCTTCACAAGCATGCAAACCATGGGGAAGAGTCTCCATTGCTTCCATCCACCTGTGATTCTGCCCACCTTGGTTGCAGACTGGCCATGTTTTGGGAGAGCAAACTCCTCACCTCTAGATTTCATCCATGTATTCTGTAAAGTTACTACTGTACAATCGATTTTTTACGCTTTCATGTGATAATAACCACCATATTTCTGTGATATTTTTCTTATCTGCTGCAGGGAAAACATAGAGCTGGCCCAGTGATAGAGACATATAAAACCAGGGAGAAATGTAGTTGTTTCTGTTGATGTGTAAGCATTTGATTTTCTGTTGGGTTTTTGGGGGTGGGCCTTTTTCCTGATAAACTGCTTACGGAGAGATATCTGCTGTGCAATGGGAAGAGTTTATTGCAGAGAAAACATTCTGTTCACGCTTTCAAGACCTTTAGCGATACTTGGGTGAAGTGACCCGTCCCTCTCTCCTCCTTTTGGGGTTGCAGGGTTGCCTGGTGGTCCCCATGGGGTGCCTGTGGGCTTTGGGTCTCGCCGCAGCCCCCGTGCAGCAGTGCCGCCTCTGCAGCAGCCTGGAGCGGGGCAGGGCTGATGCTGGCCTTGAGCGGTTGATTCTGGAGGAGCAGTTTAATCTGCCTGCCTCGGTTCCTCATTTGTTACAGGAAGATAGGGATTGTTTATGGCTGCTGCTGGAGTCTAGTGTGGCTGGGTGATAAACTTCTGGGAAGGAGATCTGTCTTTTGTCTGCTTATGTAGCAGAGAATATCTTGGATGGAGCTCAAGGGCAGAGCTCACACAGATATTCCAGAATCGTGGTCCATTTGTAGTCCTTGTATTTGGGAGCATCGTTCTGATGAGCCAGGTTCTGTATTGGGGAAATGGGAAAGCTGAGTGGATTCCAGGTAATTGGTAGTGGCAGGCTTGGTAGGCAGAATTCTGTCGCTTCACTTTCAGGGTGGTACTTTAAAGATTGAGGTATTTAAAAGCAAAAAAGAAAGTAGCTGATACACATTTACTAATTAATCATTCATTGAAGTATTTTTTTTCCAGTTTTTAGCTTGGCAGCACCTCTCCTCAGTTAATAGCTGGAAAGAACACACACACACACACACACACGTCTGGAAATGAGTGGGTTTGTTTTGTTCTCACTGCCTGAGGCTCTCAGTGCTCCGAGGAGCACGCTGGGTGGGTTCAGGTGCCAGAGCTTTTCCATCTGAGGCACTGGCAGGGTTTGTTGGATTGTTTTGTTAACTTCAAAGTACTGGTGTCTATTTCATAAACTCCAAGTGCTCCTTTGGTGTAGTGTGCTGTGTTGTGGATGGCATCGATAAAGGAATTGTAGCATCTCATTTTAATCAAAATACACATTTAATAATTGATTTCTGTAGAATGCTGGTGAGTAGGAAAGCTAGCTGTCGTTTTTTACAGAACCTGAGAAATCACTTTCATTGGCAATTTTATGTAATTGTGTCATTTCAAAAAACCGAAGGATGAGGGAACTTGTAGGTCAGAATACAGATTTATCAGTCCCAGCAACATTTGAAAGTCTGTAAAAGATCAGCTGTAGGTTGAACACGTGGTGCTGTCTTTGCAGAATTGTTAAAGATCTTTCAGTCTCTGATACTTACCTGGAGATACCTGGCAGTGTTCCACCTGTAGCACTGCAAGTTAATTTATAACTAGAAGAAGAGCAAATGGTAAGAAGGATTGATTGATTTACTTTTTTTAAAAAAAAGGTTTTAATATGTCCATCACTGGAAATTATCCATTGGTTTCAGAGACTGCTGTGTATAATCACTTCTAGTTCTTACTTGTGTGTTTGCTCCATACCTCTGTTCATCCCTCCGGTGATGTGGGGCTCACGATTCTTGTAACCCTCATTTCCTCAGGGTGGAGATAGAATTTTGGTTTTATTGTGGCACCACATGTTGCCCTTTGATATATTATAACAGCAATGATAGTAAAGCTGCAGAAACCTTAATTACTGCATCCTCAACCTGTCTGCCAGGGGAAATGTTGGTGAACTTGATTTTGCTCTTCTGCAACATAAGAATAAAGGTTAAATATGTCTGTTTCAGCTCAGGTATTTTTACAATGCTAAGGTGAAGCTTTAGAAATTAAAGATTAATAGTACTCTTTTTTTCAAGAAGTAAATATAAGTGAAGCATGTTTTGATGCAAATATTACCTGAAATGCTTGCAGTGTGGGTATGACAGCTTTTTCCACTTCAGAAGCCAAATAACAAATCAAGCCATACAAAAATAAAATGCCTTGTACTGTCTTGATAACTTGTCTTAGAAGACTAAAAAGTTGTTTTGTTTGTTTTGTTTTTTAATAGCTTAATTGAGGAAAGCATTTTAGTAGTTTGTTGGGGTTTTTTTCCCCCGTATACGAAGAAGAATTGTGCTGGAGCACACAACTGGAGCAAAAATTTACTGCTAAATAAATAACGGTAAATATTTATCTGACCCTCGGTCTGCTTAAATTTATACAGATTACAGCAGCTTCTTCTTGCCCATCTTCAGAGCCATCAAATGTGCAGTCTCTCATGAGAGCAAGATCCATTTTCATTTTACCTCACTTGAAAATGAAGCACCTTTCAAGTTAAGCTGTTGAAACCAGAGGCCTTTGTTCTGTCTCCGATGTGAATTTCCTCTTGCCGGGGTGTTTTATTTTCACTTGATCTAAATTGAAAAGTATGGTTTGCATTCCTGTAAGGCCGTTTAACCTTGAGCAAGCTAATCCCTGCCGGGGAGGAGAAGGACGTTTCCTGAGTGTTGTGGTGAAAGTTGGACGTGTGATGGGGGCAGTCACACAGACCTGTGTGTGTGTTCACCGTGTGTGATGGGGGCAGTCACACAGACCTGTGTGTGTGTGTTCACCGTGTGTGATGGGGGCAGTCACACAGACCTGTGTGTGTGTGTTCACCCTGTGTGATGGGGGCAGTCACACAGACCTGTGTGTGTGTTCACCCTGTGTGACAGGGGCAGTCACACAGACCTGTGTGTGTGTTCACCGTGTGTGATGGGGGCAGTCACACAGACCTGTGTGTGTGTGTTCACCCTGTGTGATGGGGGCAGTCACACAGACCTGTGTGTGTGTTCACCCTGTGTGATGGGGGCAGTCACACCGACCTGTGTGTGTGTTCACCCAGTGTGATGGGGGCAGTCACACAGACCTGTGTGTGTGTTCACCGTGTGTGACAGGGGCAGTCACACAGACCTGTGTGTGTGTGTTCACCGTGTGTGATGGGGGCAGACACACAGACCTGTGTGTGTGTTCACCGTGTGTGACAGGGGCAGTCACACAGACCTGTGTGTGTGTTCACCGTGTGTGACAGGGGCAGTCACACAGACCTGTGTGTGTGTTCACCGTGTGTGACAGGGGCAGTCACACAGACCTGTGTGTGTGTTCACCCTGTGTGATGGGGGCAGTCACACAGACCTGTGTGTGTGTGTTCACCGTGTGTGATGGGGGCAGTCACACCGACCTGTGTGTGTGTTCACCCTGTGTGATGGGGGCAGTCACACAGACCTGTGTGTGTGTTCACCCTGTGTGATGGGGGCAGTCACACCGACCTGTGTGTGTGTTCACCCTGTCAGTCACAGTGCTCGGTGCTGGCTTTTCCTCGGCCATGGCAGAGCAGTGTGCTGCTGCAGACGCTTTGGCCACACAAGGCCCATGGATTAAGTGTCCCAGCATAGGGGAGAGCCCAGCAAAGGCACTGGGTAATTTTTTGTCTTTGTGTTGTTCCCGTGCCGCTGTAAGGGACCCTGGGGCTGCTGCTGGTTTGTCCTCAGGAGCAGGGAGCTCTTGGTCCCAGGTGATAAATGGGAAATGCCACCTTCCACTTCTGCTCCTCAAGGAGCAGCGTCAGGAATGCAGCTTCTTTGTTATGTGCTCTAACAGAGGCTGGAGTCAGAGGCATCAATCCCATCATTTGCTGTCTGCAGGGAGGGCCGTGGGTTTGTGTGTTGGGAAGAATAAAGGAGACTCATGCTTCCAGCTGTCAGAAATGGGAATACAGCTGTTCTGCGTGAGACTCCGGTGACTTAATGGGCAAATGTGAACTTTTGTCTCAGGCTTGTCTTGCTCGAAGGGTTAAGTTTTCAGGGAAGGGCAGGGACAGGAAGGGCTTTGCTGCTGCTTAGTTGTACCAGTTGGGTTAGTTTTGTTCTGAGATTTGATGTTATAGTGGTAATTAATACCCTTAAAAACTAATAATGAGCTATAGGTCTATGTTTTTTATCTAGGGAATACCTAGAGTCATGATCCTAATCATAGGAGGGCTTTATGTCTCCTAAGCTAGTTCTGTAATCTTAAAATCTGTTTGTCTTAAAAAGATAAAAATTTAATGAACACAGTGTCAGAATTTAGGAGTTCTGTTGTTGGTGTGTGAAAAAATTCCAGTGATGCTGTGGTAGAATATTCCAGAGATATTGGTGTGTTAGATGTTAGCATCTGTATTCCCAAAATGAAATGTAATTGTGTTGATTTAACTGTAGCAGGATTGATGAGGTTTTTGGGTTTTTTTCCTCCTGTGAAAGTACTACTTTGCATTCTGCTTGCTTTTGAACGTGCTACAGCTTTCTTCTAAAAGCAGAATGATTTTTCAGTTAATGCAGTTTTGGCGTGTGACAGACTGAAATTTGTTACACAAAGCGAGTGCTGGTGGCTGTCCTCCCTCCTAGACCTCTGCTCAGGTTATTACAGATGCTGTACCTCAGCTGTGGGCCCAGCCCAGCACTGACTCCCGAGGAGCAAACCTGTGCTTCTGCTCTGGATGGAAGGAGCTGTGCACGAGCTGGGTGTTGTGTTGGGATGGAGCTGGGATCTACAGGAGCTGTTTCCTGTTCTTCTCCAGTTCACACTGCCTGCTAAAATTTGGACTGTCCCAAATTAACCCAAGCTGAGGGTCAGTATCACCAACATCCCTGTGGTTCCAAGTGCTCAGGGTGTGGCAGTGAGGGACAGAACTGACTGGAGTGTCACCTTTGCAGAGCACGGATGTCACTGCAGGTTAATCGTCACCTCGGATTTGTGCAGGAGCGAGGGATTGCTCTAAATGAACTGGCCAGCTGGAATTGTTCCTGTAGTTAGGTGTCTGACCTCTTAGCTGTCCATGAAGTCATTTTTGAGACCTAATTGTAAATGCAAGATTGTTTTTGCAGTGGGTCTTGCAGCCAGCTGATGAAGCTGTGATAAAATGCAGAACAGCCACGCTGTGTTTGATTCCTCTGCCAGTCATAGGGGGGTCCCAGAAATAACACTTTTAGGTAATTATTTTGCGTACCATAGCACATCAGAAGCCATTCTTCCTTAAAAGAAGTAGCTAATGCTTTCTGTTATTAGAAAAATCTTAGAAGCCAGAATTTGGTCAGTGGAAGCTGATGCTTGCATTTGCTTTGAAAGGGAATTGAGCTGAGTTAAAAGTAGAATTAACTGGTTGTTTGAATATCTAAAAAAGTAATGGAAGTTTTAGTACCTGTGGACGATCTTGTGGTTTAATACATTCAATTTGCATTGCTTCTGACAGACATCAGACTATCTTATTTAAAACTGGAGGTTATGGGTGGTTTGTGGTGAAAAAGGAGCCAGCTCAGTGTTTGAGGCAGATCCAAACCATGTAGTCACTGCCCCATATTGACATTGTTAGTAAAGCCTCTTGAAGTCTGTTTTTAAGCAGCATAAACTGGACAGTGCTGTTGGTGCTCAGCCTTGGTTTGAGCAGTACTGCATATCAAGTGACGTTAATTAACGGCCCAAGTTTTGGTTTCACTTTTGACAAGTTCCAGTTTTGTTTCTCCGTCAGGGAGCTCTGAAATGGCCCTGCTGCTGCCAGCTGTGGTCTGCCCCTGCCCACGCTGGGGTGTTTCCTGGCAGAGCTGGTTTGGGATGAGGGAGCTGGGGCAGATGCACAGGGTGTGTGTGGCTTAGGCTGCGTGCAGGAACACTCCAGGCTGGGATGTGCCAGAGCTCAGTCACACCAGTTCAGGGAGAGATTAAATAACATCTGAATTTGCTGGCTTTTGAACTAAATTCAAGCCTAAGTCTTCATTAAAGGCTTTGGAAGAAAGAACTCCTTCCATGTAGCTTGACACCATGTGTGCCTGAAGTCCTGTCACTGGTGGCTTGCACTGAGGGACGGTCCCTGCAGAAATAGGATCCAATTAGAAGCAAAATTCCCCAGTTCCTTTTGTGTCACTGTGAAATAATTGTTCTAAAATCAATCTAAGTGTGCACAGATTGTATTTTGGGAGAGTTAATTACAAATTGTGTGGTTCAGGGATTTAGTGCAAGAAGAGGAAGAACAGTTGATGGAAGAAAGGAAAAAGAGAAAAGAAGACAAGAAGAAGAAGGAAGCTGCTCAAAAAAAGGTATGTGGAGCACTGAGAATAAACCCCTGTGCTTGGAGGTGACTTGTTTCATCACGAGTAAAAGCAACTGTTTTCTTATTAATTTAATGTTTGAAATTTAAATGTACTGTCAATTATTTAGAGGTAGCTGATGTATTGAACATTGTAATTGGCTCTGTGTAGTTTCTTACGAAACTAAATTTTCTTCTGAGGTGACCCTTCTTTTTCCTGGATGCCAGTCGAGGCAGTCTCAGGTTTGAAGCACCTCAATGTTAGTGTATTTACTAGTAGAATAAAAGTACCATTTGGCAGTGGCATCCTTATTTTAATGTATCTTCTTATTCTTCAGTATGGAAACATGCCATGAGAGAATTTGTAGCAGAGAATAAAAATTTTCATAAAAAAAGAAAATATTGACAGCAAAGATGTTTAGGGATGGAAACGTCACAGAAATGCTTGTAAATACTTCAGAATGCCTATTTACTGACAAGATCCTCATCATGGCCATTGATTCTAGATATTGACCCTGAGCTTGGGAGGAGCTGCTCGGTGCTGTTTTTAAACGCGTGCGTTTGGGTAGGAGCAGAGTGAACCCGCTCAGCAGTCGTGATCCCGCTGCCTGATGCTGGGTATGGCTCCAGGCACAGGCTGGGGTGTTCTACTGCCAGCAAAACCTCCCAGGCCCTGAGGGAGCCTAAACACATTCCTTGTGCTCTCTTGGGCACCAGCACCTTGGCACAGGAGCCCTGGCTGTGCCCCTGCCTCGCCAGGGCCTCTAAAGGTGCTCCAGGTCATCAGAAACAGCAAAGAAAGTTCTGAGAAGTTGTGAGTTGTCATTCTGCCGCCCATGGCAGTGGCAGGCTGATGAGCTGGGTCACAGCTGGGCAGGGGGCAGAGCACAGACTCTCCAGAGGAGGCTCTGAACGTGCACAGGCACGGCAAGAGCCAAAGGGGCACCACGTACCCGTGCTGCGGGGGACAGAGCCCTGCTCAGGGTTAACGCGTGCAGTGTTCCCGTAACTGGGACTGAAGGGGGTGGTGGAGGGGCAGCAGCGGTCCCAGAGGTGACACTTGGGCTGTGCTGTGCCCCGTGCTGTTCCCCTGCAGCTGGGGAGGGGCTGTGCTGTGCCCCTGCCCTGGTGCTGAGCGGCGTTCTGGCTGTGCCCACTGCCCTTTTGTGCAGTGTGAGCAGTGACCACCTGGCTCAGCCAGGTGCTGGAACACAGAGCCCTGGCCTTCTGAGGGCACAGGGACACCCCCGGCCTCAGGGCAGAAGTTGTGACTGTATTTGTTGAGCAGAAAGCACGATGAGGAGTTGTGGTGGTGTGTGGTGGCCCCACATGCAGCTCCTTTCTTTGGGAGGCTGGGGAGGAGGGAGAGCAGCACTGGAGCTCAGAGGAGGAACTGCTGCTTTAGGGATTCAAACACACTCCCCTCAGTGTCACTGCGGTGCACTGTTAAAACCACACCACTGAGGTGCTTTTCCTCACAAGGAATGTTTCTCTCCCATTTTATCCTGTGATAAACTTTTATTCAGATAGATCTCTCATCCTGGCCGGATGACAGGTGTAACCCATTGAATCTTGCCAATGAAAGACTTGAAGCTTTGGCATTTGCTCTCTTACTCTTTTCCATTTCCAGGTCGCTCCCCCTTCCCTGCCCTGTTCTGCAATAAAAGTGGTGGCAGCTCTTTGCTTCCAGGCACAGTTTTTAACTCACTTAAAACATCCTAATTTGCAAGTTTAATTCGATCTGTTTCGTGTAGTTATCTTTCAAATTAATTTTGTCTTCTGTAACATTTAAACAGCTTTTTAAACATAAGGAATAATAGGCCTGGGTTGGTTAGAGAGAGGCTTCTGAAGTAGATAATTAAATAACTTGAAACCATTTAAAAAAAGGAAAGTCAAAAGCTAATGTTGCTCTATGAAGTGGCACGTGTACATGTGGTTTCTCTCTTATCTGCACAAATCACTGACGCTTCTTTTTTCTCTTTCTAGGCCATTGAACAAAAAATCAAAGGTAAGTTACTTTACAGTTAGTTCTACTCTGTGTATTATTCCTGGGATTTTAAAAATCTTGAATCAAATGTGTCACCTGAAATCTCCTCCCAGAAGTGACAGATGGGACCCTTGAAACTTCAGATGCACTTTTTTAAAGGGACCACAAAAGTCTAGAAGAGTAACAGCAGAGGGTTTATCCAGGGGTTGGAGTTGCTGATCTTCCTGTTTTCCATTCTTATTTACTTACAGAGCACCAGGCACAGACATAATACCTGAAGTTCCTTTTCTTGCTTGCTTTTTTCCTTCCTCTTTTTTGCTTAATTGGAAAAGTGCACCAACACTTCAGAGTACCTGTGTATAGGATGGATCTGTTTGAAACTTAATTCACAGATATTCTAAGTGCAGCTGGGATTGGGAACACGTGATGGACAAGTGATTAATATGTCCAGTTTTAACTCCTGCATATGGAGGGTTCACCCCACAAAACCATCAGGATGCCAGTACCCAAAAGCTGTAATTTCAATATTTGTGGCAGGTGGGAGCACTGTGGCTTTTCTGAGTGTTTGTGGGGTTTGTATGGATCTCCACCCCAACCAGCTTCTAAAAAGGGGGAAAAAAGATTCTTTTCACTTTCTCTTGAATTGCAGCTCCTCACCTGCTAGTTGGGGAGTGCATAGGAACTGCTGAAGTGCTCACTGGAGTGCCTGCTGAAAGCCTCTTTTCTGGGAACACTGGTTTAATTTAGCGCTTACTGGAGCAAGGGCAGACGCTCCAGAAGCTTCGGAGCCCTGCTTAGCAGAGATGGAATTCTACTGGAAGAATCCAGAAGTGTTTGAAGACTGGTGGGGCTTGAAGGCAGGGGCCTGGCAGAGGACACAGTGTGTGGGCAAGAGGAGGGAAGCACGAGTGCCCGTTCCATGTGGCTGATGGGGAACATCCCAGCTGGGATGTGCTGGAGCAGAGCAGGCAGCTTGTCCTTGTGTCCTGATGCTCTGCAGCACCCGTTCCCAGCTCTCAGGAGAGACATTTCTGAGTGCAGGGTGTGCTCTGGTGGGTGTGTTTAAATGGGAAGAGTAGCTGGATGAGGAGAACCGATGGATTTCTGGTGTGAGGATGCTGCGGGGACAGAGCGAGGGCAGCCGTGCTACTGTGAGAGGGAAGTTCAGGCTGATGGGTTGGTTTTGGAAAAGGGATTCCTGGGGGCAGAGGGAGCTGCCAGAGCCTCGAGGCAGCTGCAGGAGTGTGTGCCCACAGGAGAAGCTGCTGCTGTGTGTGTCCCACCATCCTCCACGCTGCACCGGGTTGACCAGGGGTCCCACCCTGTGGCCACTGGAATCCTTTGGGAGTTCTGGGTTTGTCTTTGGGCGCAGGACAGAATAATTTATAAAGCTGCTGGAAGACTATTACAGTTAACAAATACTCTTCATTTGCTTTTTCAAGCCTTGCATGGAGTTGTGTTTGAATACAGGCTAAGGGTTGGCTTCTGTACACTCCTGCCGTAAGGCTTCTAGGATAACAGACCAGATTTAAAGAACTGTGAAAATGTCTGGGTTTATTCTGAAGTGATTAAAAAACGTGTCTGAAAAGACAGTGAAGAAGGAAAATGATAGAATACTTAGCTGTATAATAATGAGCACTTGGAGTGCCCATTTGACCCGTGTGCTTGGGCTGCACTGGCATCACATCAGGGCCGAGGCTGCACAAGCAAATGGCTAAAAATAGCATGAACCAGGAGAGCAGGAATTCTGCTTGGGAGGCTACCCAGTGGGAGTCTTCACATGGAATGAAAATGTCTTTCTTCTGAAGGACAGAGTAATTAAATTTTTTTTATTATTATTATTTTCTGCTTTGAGGCTTAACATTCACGGATGGAAGTGTTAAGTTCCAACTTAATTATGTTATTATTTAAAGGGTATTTCATAAAGTTCAGCAGGAATTTAGAGTTGTCAGAGAAACACAAGCTGGCAGTGCTGTGGAATAAAAGACATCATGAGATGCAGATACACAACTTTTTGCTACAGTTTCTATAGGAACAAAATGCGAAGCTTGTGTTGCACATGGCTCTTGCCTTGTTTCACCAGTTTTGCCTCCTTGTATTCAGGATGCAAATTAATGTTTCATTAGTTTCCAAGTTTCCATCACGTTAATGTCTTAAATAATTTATTCTGTGCATGAGCTGAAGATAAAATACAAGAGTATAGGATCTCTAAATAATTCAGAATTATGTGCCTCTTTCAGAAAAGAAGCTGGTTAAGTGCTGGGGGTGGGAAGGGAGGGTATTTCTTGGATTTAAGTGTAATTTGGACAGCTCCAAGCTGTTGTTTTAGCTAAGGAAGAAATCGCTGTTGTACCAGCTGAAGCAGCTCCCAGTGTTCATGTAAAATGACAAGAACCTTCCACGGAAATTCATGGAGCTGGGGGTTTTCTTTCCTGTCAGGGTGGGGAATGAAGGAAATGAGAAAGATGCTGACAACGTTTCTGGTACCAGCAGCATTTTAATGCCATAGTATTGCAGGTAAAAATGCACGTATGGCATTCCTGTGGATTTCAGGGATTCTGACCTGCCTGGTTTGATCCAGCTGGTTTTATTAAAGGAGGGAAGAGGTGGTTGGAGGAGTTAGAGGCAAGTCTATTAGTTAGTTGCTAAGTGGAAAGTTTATCTGTTTGTGCAGCAGCTGGCACATCATGTGCCTTCCCAGTGTTCTTGTACCGGGTATTTTAGGAAAAAAAAAAGTACCATTTGAGTTGCTATTAGTTGAAAGTCCTGTAGAATTGTCAGTTGCGGTGCTGCTTCTAGCATGGCAGAACACATCCTTTTGCTGCGTTTGAAGTCAGTGCTGTCAGAGACGGACAAGTCAATCCGTTTATCCCGAATTTCCGCTAAGCCAGGTAGTGCTGATGGAGCCATGCTGGAGCAAGGGCTGTTTGGGCACAAAGTCTGAGCTGGGCTCTGCGTGGTGCTCCAGGGTGGGAGCTCAGCGGGGCTGAAATGCCCTTAGCACACAGGTGAATGTGTGGATGTGAGGAGATTGGTGAGAAGAGCCGGGGCTGGGGCACGGCCGGCTGTCGCTGCACCCCAGAAAGTGCCACTTGCATTGCAGAACAGAGCAAACTGCATTGCCCACTGAAACAGAAAGCGCTCTAAAAATAGCTGGGCGTGGAATTGAAATCTTTGACTCATATTTCCCACCTTGGAAACTTCTTGCGCGTGTTCTTCTCCGCGAAGCGGAATGGCCCGGCTACACAAACCCCGCCGGGTTTTGTCGGGGTGTTGGCTTGCCTGGCCGTGCTTTCCCTGCTTGGAAAAGCTCTCCCGCCGGCTCTGACAGCTCGGGGGTGCCCGGAGGAGGGAGGGCACGGGGCTGTGGCCGCGCAGTCCCGCGGCGAGGGCGCGCTCACCTCCCTGCGGATCCGCAGGGGTTAAAGCCTTGGCAAACACCGAGATATTTTCCAGAGCAGCTCCGAGCTCACAGCTGCGGCCATTTTTCCACCAAGAAAATTCTAGCACTACGTCTTAGGTGTGTCAGCTGGAGAGGCAGACTTCCTCCGTTTGCCCTTCAGCGTTCCAGCGCTGCCAGCTGCGGGACATGCCGTGCGGGCAGAGCAGCGCCGGGCGGCTCTCGGGGGGCAGCTCCAGCAGCGGCACCAAGGAGCCTTTCCCTGCCAGCCTGGCGCTGCTCTTTGTGCGGGTCAGCAGAGGATTTGATCTCCCTGCGCTGGTTCTGTGCGAGGGAGAAGCTGTTTTCCGTCCGCGTTAAAGTTCCTCGAGCAGCTGCCAGTTTTTCATTGGAGGGGGAGTGCGAGTCCCTGGGCCCCTGCTCCAGGAGGAGTTGGCAGGCAGCTCCTGGAGCAGTAAAATGACACCATGCTTCTCCTCCATTTTCTAATGAAATCTGCGGAGTGGGAAAGCAACACAAGTTGGAAGCGTCTTTCTTTGGAATCTCTCTGTAAACTGTAACTCCACCATCCCCTGCTCTGGGGGTTTGCAGCAGGTTTGTTCTTTATGAAAATCTGTCATTTTTAATGCTAGTTTCTGTAAACTTGCTGTTGCTAGTCAGTTAACTCTGATAGACTGTAAGTCTGTTAATGCTGTCTTTCTGCCTTAATACAATTCAATAAAATACCGGTGTGTAGCAAACTTTTATTAACAAGCAACATGTTTAGAGCAAATTAACGTATTAAGATAACGATTATGGGGTGCTGGAATTCGTAGTAGCCATATTGGAATATTAATGTGTTATTTAGACTTCTGAGAAGTTGGGCAGCAGAAAATGTTGGACGGGGTGAATTTTATAGCTTAAAACTTACCCTGTGGTTCTGAGGGAGGCAAAGGCAAGGGAATTCTGTTGCGCTTTGGATAATTTCCGTTGAAAATTAGCATATAATTGTGAACTTTGCATATTGTCTAGCCTACCCCTGGGACCTGCCAAATGTGTTATACAATTTGCTGATATCATAGTAGCTAGGATTGCCATATTTGCTAAGGAAACAAATGCTTAGAATATATGTGAAATATAATATTCCTGAGCTGTTAGAGAAGGGCTGTTGGTGCTGTGCCTTAGGGCTGGCCAGGCAGCGAGTACCTTGTTTATTTGTTGCACTCCTTGATAGTCAAAAGCGATTCGAGTTCCTGCAGGTCCCTCGGGGTCTGTTCTAATACACTTGGTCTTAAAGTCGCTTTAATTAGGAAAGTGAAGTGCCAGGGCTGCCCTGGGCATGCTGTTGGCAGCTCTGTCTGGGTGTCCAGGGAATGTCAGACAGAAATTATTTCACTCTACCCCAGAGGAGCAGTGGTGCAGGAGTGGAAGTGACTCAGTGACCGTGGTACCGGGTGCTGGATGTCAGATTAAAACCTCTTTGAGGAGGTGTGTTTGTGTTTTCTGCTGAAGGCGGCAGTGGAAGGAAGAAGGGCTGGAGCAGTCTGTGCCGGAGGCTGAAGGAGTGTGCGTGTCCCTGCGTGGGGCCGTGGCCCCAGGACTGCTGTGCCGGCTGCAGGAGGGGTTTCTGTGTGTCGCTGTCAGCTCAGCTGGGCTGGGCTGTGCTCCAGACCCCACGGGACATCCATGCAACCAGCCATGGCAGGAGGCACGGGGAGAGCACCAAAAGCTCTGCTTTGGGTGCTGGTTACACAGCTTGTGGAGTGTGGACAAATGTGCTTTAATTTCAGAGCTCGTTGCAGTGCCTGGACCACAGGAAAGCGCCAAGTCCTTCTGCATTAAATTGTCAACGAGTTCTCAGCAATTTGCTCAAATAGCACCTCTCCCCTCTTCAGGGCTTAGTCACTCTTGGTTACTTTATTTATAATGCAAGAAATCTTAGAAGCACCAAAAGAAATAGATTTATTTATTTTTATTTCATATTTGTGAAGTTCAGTTTTGAACCAGAAGTCAGAATCACAATTTGTTGACTCACTGCGTGCATCAAAATATTTTGCAAGGAATCAGTCGCCTTCACTTAATACAGGAAACAGCTTAAATTGAGGAGATCTGAAGTGGTGGTTGTGATCTTTATCAGCTTCTTAGTTTATCTAATAGCCTTTCAATACCTTCTGTTCCCTGTGCTCTGTACAATAAATTGAGCTGTGTCCTGGCCCTTCCTCTCCTTAATTCTGTCCCTCTCCAGTCAGCTGAGAGCTGGGAGAGCTGGGTCCCTGCTGTGCCCCAGAGGGAGCTGGGGGCCTGGGAGGGGCACCTGAAGTTGGGTGTCCTCACCCTGACACTTCTGCCCACCTATTGGAGACAAGGAGGTCTCCAGAGTTCTTCTTTTCTGCTTCCCTTAAGCAGCCAAAATGCAATATTCCATTAAAACACAACTCGGCTGCTGATTCTTCAGTGACTTTTTATTCTAAAGGCTTCTATTTCATGTTTTTCAGAATATGTAAAGTAGAAATAAACAGAAATTATACCATAAGTAGCACTGACAACATTGAAATGGATTCCTTAAATAAAAGCTCGAGTTTGTTTTTATTTTTTGTTGTATTCCCATGACTCGGTTCCTGAAAGCGAATGATAAAATAGTCTTGAAACATATTTAAAAGATTTTAAAAGCCCCAGAAAACTGCATTCTCAGTCATGTAGTAACATTATTCCGTGTGCTGAGGGAGGTCATGGTCGAGTATTGAGGTATCTTGGGAAGCTGTACAGTAAATATTAGGAGACTTTATGGATATCTCATCCAAGAAATTTGGAAAGTACATTAACATATCAACACGGTGAGGGAGGGACAGGGCTCACCTGCAGCTGGGAGGGATGGCAGCGTGCCCTGACTGCTCCCCGTGCCCGTGCCAGGCCGTGGGGCTGAGGTGTGTGGCTTTGCTGTGTTCCTGTCACCTCTGCCCATGCTCTGACCTTCCCCTGGCCGTGCTGTCGGGACTGAGATAATTTGGAGCTGCAGTTGCACATTTGGCATTTTCCCAGTGCCAGCAGTGTCCTGCCGGGCTGCATGCGGCGTTCCCTGCGCTGGCAGCAGTCACTGGAGGGCAGGAATAGCTTTGGATGCTGGGCTCCTTAAAGCAGGGAAGCCTTAGCAACAGGTCCTGTAGGTCCCGTTTGCCCCTTGTTCTTTTTGGGCCAGGCCAGTTTTCTACATGTAATACTTAAATGGGAAACTTAATTGTTTAATAATAATTTAAACATCATTTAAAATGTAAACATTTTCTAGAAAAAGGTTAAATGTCGAAATAAACTGTGCTGATCCGTTGGCAAAAGGCTGTAGAAAGCTGGTTAGTAGTAACATACTGTAGCTGGGATAACTTGGATAGGAGCGATAGCAAGGAATATTCCTGCTTCCAGGTCTGTGCCATGGAAGTGTGTGGTTGAGGGATTACAGAGCTTTTCCTCAGGGATGGGTTACAGCTTGAATCAGAAGAAGTGCTGCCATTACATCGTATATAAACACCTCTAAGAGTACTGACTTAGTCTTTGGTTTTCCAAGTTGCTGTTCACATGAATAACTTTGTCCCACTTTCTTTTTCCTGGGGGTGGGGGTAGTGCCAGAACAAACCAAGACAAGCGTAAGCCAGCCCCAGCCCGTCACCTCCAACGGCACTTCCACAGGAACCAGCACTACTAATAATGCCAAGCGGGCCCCAGCCAGCAGCCAGCAGCAGCCCTTGCCTCGATACCCTCCTCGGGAAGTACCACCGCGATTCCGACACCAGGAACAGAAGCAGCTTCTGAAACGAGGGCAGCAGTTACCTGGGATAGCTGCAAACCTGGGATCCGCTCCCAAAGCGTTAAACGGCCAGTCAGGAGGCAGCACTGGCACCAACAACCAGCCCGTGACCAACGGAGAAGTGCCCAACAGCAGCAAAAAACAGCCAGGTGAGGGCTGGTACCTTGTTTTCCTTTAGCTAAAATCAAGTCGCTTAAATTCAGTTACCAGGGGAATATTTCAGCCAGCGCTATTTAAACTTCCACTGTAAGCTGTAGTGTGATCCTTTCCTGTGTCAGAGCTTGTTGGTGAACGTTGCAGGATGGTTTTGTTCTCTCTGGGCGGGTTCCATGCTGGAGCTTCTGCCCATGTCTGGGTGGCGGCACACACGGCAGGGCTGGAGCAGGGGCTGGTTCCATGTCAGCTCTGCTGTGCTGCGGATCGCCAGGCTCTGTCCTCAGCGCTGATCCAAGCATGAGTGTGCTGCAAAGCCCCTGGGTTGCTTTGTCCAGTTTTGCTGGGCACATCCCGTAAAGAAGGGTCTCTAGGAGTTGTCCCAGAGGTGGGCTGATCCCACAGCCGGGGCAGCAGGGAATTCTGCCCCACTCAGGTGAGAGCCCAGGTGCAGAGCTGCCCCAGCCCTGGGCCAGCACAGCCCAGAGCTGGAGCTGCTGGAGGGGTCCAGAGGAGACACCAGGAGCAGAGGGATGGAACAGCTCTGCTGGGAGGAAAGGCTGGGAGAGCTGGGATTGTTCACTTGGAGAAGAGACCGGGGATGACCTAATTTTGGCCTTCCAGCGCCTGAAGGGAGCCTACAGGAAGGACGGAGACTATTTACAAGGGATGGAGTGACAGGACACAGGGGAAATGGCTCCCCAGTGCCAGAGGGCAGGGAGAAATGGGATACTGGGAAGGAATTCCTCCCTGGGAGGGTGGGCAGCCCTGGCACAGGGTGCCCAGAGCAGCTGTGGCTGCCCCTGGATCCCTGGCAGTGCCCAAGGCCAGGTTGGATGGGGCTGGAGCAGCCTGGGACAGTGGAAGGTGTCCCTGCCCAGGTCAGTGGAACTGAGTGGCCTTCAAAGCCCCTTCCAGGCACATTTCTGTATGTGATTCTGGACAGCACCTTGGGACTTGGCTTTCAGTTTTTAACCTCATACGTGGAGATCCAGCCATGGTACAGCTTGTTCAGGATATCAGAATTTTGTTTTATTATCAGGCCAGAATTTTTCTCAGTTTTTTCACCTGAAGCTTGGTTTTATTACAGAATGGATCCACTTTTACCTTTACTGCTATTTAAGTTCATTCATCTTTTGTTATTTTGGCCTGCTATGCATTCCTTCAAATAGCCTTTTAAGTCAGCTGAACTTGCCTGTTACATGTGTAGGATGTGCTGTTCAGTGACTGCACTGACATGCAGTTCACTTAATTTTACAGGACATTAATGTAATTTATTTTAGTCTGGAAAAAAGTAACTTTCTGTGAGGGATCTAGCTTTTCCAAGGGTTTTGGTATTAATGCATGCCAATGCTTAATACTTTCTTATTTTTATACTTGTATTTATATTTGATGTGCACGTAGCAGTGATGATGCAGCTTTTTTCCAAAAATAGTTTATTCTGTGGCTTTCCTGAATTCCCAGTGTTTCTCAAAATTAGTGTTTTATAGACTCTCAGCCCCTTTAGCAAAAAAAAAAAAATAAAGAAAGAAATAATAAAACCCTGCAAATAGCCTTGATATTTCAAGTTTGAGTTAAATTTTGAGCTGGTCTGGTTACTGCATCTTGAAGAAACAGGATTTAAAATGAAAGTAAACAAAGCACTGGAGCAGTTTAACCATGAGTCCCTGAGGAATGTTTCCCATATTTACAGTATTTTTTCCGTAACATAGTGATAGAACTCGTTACCATTCCAATAGTTCATTTTTAAGTAACTTATTTTCTTTGCTTTGCCTCTATGATGTTGTTCTTGTCCATAGTGATGTTTAAAGTTACCTTTCATTAAGATGAAACTTTTCCTCTATTGGTTAAGCTGCGTAGCAAGGTGATTAAAGTAAGAGTGATGATTTAAATAAAAATTCACACGTAAACTAATTGAAGAAGTATTAGTGCTTATGCAGCCTAGTAAATCTCCCAGTGGTATCCAGAAGGTTTGTGTACTGTTCTCCCTTGTACTTCTGTGAACACCAGCCCAGTATTTAATTAGCTGGATTCCCATTTGTGTAGTGCATTTTTCCCAGGTTTGCTCAGTTTTCCTTGCTTTAGTGCCGGTGTGTCTGGGCACCCTCGGGCTGGGCACTGCCAGCACGTCCCGGTGCTCCTCTGGTGTCCGGGGCACTTCTGTGCTCTGGGTACTTTCCTTCCCTGGTTGTTTGCATGGTGTCTCTGGAACCAGCGAGGTTCAGGATCCTTCAGGGAGGGGAGGGTTGGCCAGGTCCCTTTGTCACCTCAGGAAAATGTCAGTGTTTCCTGCAGCTTCTGTCAGAGCTCTGCTCCCGGCGTTCCGTGTGTCCCAGGAAAGCTCAGAGCTGCCATCTGAGCCTGGGCACCATTCTTGGTGCTTGTGTGTGTCTGGAAGGTCTCCTTCCCTAGAATAACCAGGAATAACAGCTGGTTTAGATGTGCTGTCATGTTCTTTCCTAAACTCAGACAAGGTGAGAATGGCAAGGCAGATAATTCTTCTGTGCTGGATTTCTGTCCTGGTTTCACGCTCTGGTCTGACGCGTTGCTGGTGAGGGGGAGGAGGCCCCATCCAGCAGGACCTGATGTCTTCTGACACCTTTGTATCTGAAAGGAAGTGCTGTTTTGTCATTTGCCTGTCTCAGTTTCACTCACTCTCCCCACTTCCTCTTTCAGCCTCCACCAGCAGCCCCAAGTACTCTCCTTTTTACCGCTAGAATCAAACAATCTCGTGAAATTTGACAGATCTGTAGGTCACTTGCGTAGACAGGATATCCATGGACACCGGGGTTAAATCGGCGGCCACTGGGATTGTGCTGCTTTAGGGCTAAAAGAAAAACTGTGGCTTCGAGTGAAGTCAGAATTGCTGGCATTGGGAATGGCTGTGGGTTTGTGTGTAATTCCTGGAAGGATCTCTCCCCAGTTCCAGCTGTGGCTGGAATGGTTTGGGAGGTGCTTTGTAAAAGCCAGGTAATGCAGACAGATACTGCTGAATTTGGAGTCTTTAATCCCTGGGCACAGTAAGATTTTAAGTTGTTGGTATTGGAGAAATTTTTAATTATATCGGTGGTCTAAACCCCATCTCTTTACTTGTGTGTTGTGTGAGCAGTTGTCTCCTGTTTGGAAAATCAACGTGCTTTGTCTAGAGGCAAAGCTGAAGAAGGGATAGGCCTGTGGGCTGGGCTTTTCCTGCTGAGTTTAGGACATTCGGCATATTGTTTTAGTAAAGACACACAAATGAAGCTCATGTCTTGCAGTGCTTCTGGAACAGATCCAGGCCAGTGCCAAGATGGTTATTTTAGGAAATCTCCCTAAGTAGCTCTTTATCAGGACACTTTCATACCCAGTTTAGTTGTCTCCAGTGACGTGCCCCATGTGCAAACGTCACCTGAAAGGAAGGGGTGATCGCTGCCCCGGTGTTTGCTCACCTCTGCCCTGGAACCCCTTGGAATAACCAGTGGTTGTTCCACGATGAAATGATTTATATCATGAACTGAAGCATTTCCAGCAGTCGTTGCTTACAACTGTGGCCAGAGCAGATCGGAGAGCACCACCAGGCTCCTGGCAGCGCTCCAGTTTGGATTCCTCCTGTCTGCCGTTATCCTGGGGCATCTCACAGCAGAGCCACAAGGTTGTGTCCCAGCCAGAGCCTTTGGGAGCAAAAGGTCCCTCCTGTAACCCGGGGGTGGTTCTCAGCTCTTGGGGCAGTCAGGGAAGAGGGGAGCAGTTGGGATTTGCAGTTAGTGGTGATGAAGGTTGGATTCATTTGGGGAAATGCCTTCAGTGTAACAGTTACAGTCTCCAGCTGTAAAATTTGTGAGCTTGAAAGATGAAGTTTGATTCTGTACAGTGCCTGTGTGGCACAGGGGAGGAGGAGGATGTGAAAGAGGGCGAATGATGGATTGTTTCGCACGTGCTTGGGTTAAATCAGCATTGGGCCACGCTCAGACCTTGCTGGTTGCTCAGTCAGGCAGCAGGGTACTGACGTGGAGGTGGAGCAAATGTGCTTTTCAGAGAGGGGAGAGGAACTTGCTGAAGTTTCAGGGCTCAACTTCTTAGTCAGTACAATCCAAAATGAACTGGTTTTGGTTTCACTGACTATAAATTCTTCCTCTTTTTTGTATAAATCAATCTTTTAAGGACATGGTAAATTGGCTGATTAAATGCCAAATGTGTAACAAGTAGTTCGTAATGGAAAAGTGTCATAAAAGCAGCAGAATCGCTAATTCTCACATCCCCAGGCTGAGTTTGTTGTCATGTCCCTGCTCCCTGTGTGGGGAACGTGATCTGGAGCAGACAGCGAGACTGAGCTGGCTCTGAGAGAAACCTGTCCTGAGGAAGGGGTCTGAGGACTGGGTTTGCAGCAGTGAGTGCTTCGGGGACTGTTCTCTCATTTGCTGAAGTAACACTTCTGTGATTTTCTTGCTTTTTTTTTGTAGGCATGCCTCCCATTCGGGACTTGGTGAGCCACTCCCCTAACCAGTCAGGTTAGCTACTTCCATCTCACCTGCTTTTGCACTACGTGTTTGTGGTAGTTACATGTTTCACACAATTTTGTCTGATTTTTTTTTAATTATTATTTTTATTCATTGGCTTATGCTTTTCATTGGCATGGGTGTGTGAATGATTGCAGTATATTTTCTCTGTGCCATTGCATACTAATTTAGTTTAACATTTTTAATTTTCTAATTGAGTCAGAATTCCTACTGAGTTTTTGTCACCTTAGCATTAAAATACTGGGTGGGGTTTTTTTACATTTATGCTTCCATGCTGACATGCCTCTTTATGGCATTGAATAATCTGTGCAAGCTTGTGCTTCCTATCACACTGTGGAAGAAATCACATCTCAATTGTCTGCTAAAAGCTCAGGACTGTATTTACTGAAATGCATTTGTTCATAAGGCCAGAGGAGCAGTGATTGGCAAGGTATGGTATTGACAGTCTGGGGGTGCCAGGTGTGCTGGAGCAGGAAAAGGAGGAGGAGGAGGGTGCGAGATTCAGGTATTTCTTAATTTACCCTTCTCCATCCTGTTTGTTTCAGCCCATGTGATGACAAACTGCTTTTTTAAATGCATACAGTTTTTGCAAATGTTTCCTGCAGGACAACTCATGTCTGGAAAGCATTAAGTTAAAAATTACTGAAAGCAATCTTAGCAGATTACAGAACTTTAAGAAACTCAGGTTTGTGTAATTTTTTTTTTTTTTTCTCTCCAAGGATTTTAGCAGCAAAGGTTCAATTGCAACTTTAAATAGTTTTGGGAAGAAAAGCAAGAGTAGGCTGTTCTGGCTCCTTGTGCTGTGCACCAAGTGCAGTGTGTTGCCACATGTCATTTTTCAGTTTTGAGGGTGTTTTGTGGCCTCTGCCAGATCCAAAAGGCAGAGCTGATATCTGCTTGTTCAGTGATTGTATCCGTAGTCCCTGAAGATCGTGAGTAGGGGAGGTTCAGGTAGGAATGTTCCAGAGCAGTGGCTCATACTAGACATCACTAACACGTTTCTGTCCAGGAGAAGGACTGTTGGTCTAAGTAGTTTTGTGTGTAATGGGAGAAAATCAGCTGAGTGGAGATGAATCACCGCGTGCTGTTGGTGGATTGGCTCTGCACAAACTGCATCACACCTAAACTAGGGTCACAGAATTTCAATAAATACAAGTTTTCTTTATGTATTCTGCTGCTGTGCAGTGCTAACCTGTATCTCTCTGTGCTGAATTCAGGCTGTTTGCCATCTGTGCCCCTCTGTGTTGCTTTTAAAAGGGATGCTGTTACTGGGGTGATGTTGGTGTGATCAGGATCCCGTTCTGTGCCGTTGGTTCTCTCACTCCCAAGAGTGCACACAGCTCTTTGATCAGTCCCTTAGTAGAGGTTAAATGTCCTTTTTCAAAATACCAGGGTGGGAGTTGAAGCCTTGAAGTTTGTTGGACCCGATGGTGTTTTTGTGCTGCCACACAAATCAGCAGGTTCTGGGGTAGCTCAGATGAATTCCCATTCTCCCAAGGACGGCGGTGGCTCTCCAGGACTGTGGAGCTGCCAGACACTATCACAGGGCTCTGTCTGCCTGCCACGGGCCTTTCCCACTCCTCCTGTTCCAAACTGCCCAGCCACCATCCTTGTTTCTCACCTTGGGTTACCAGGTGAGGCTCAGCTGAGTGCCAGGTGAGGAGCAGCGGGTGATCCCTGCTCTGTGCTGCTCCAACTCTGGGAGCCAGGGTCTTGGACTCAATTCTGTTTCACTGTAGGATGAGTAAGAGTGATATTGATTAAAAATTAATTAAAAATGGACTTGAGCACCAGTGCCTTCTGAAAGCAGAACTTCAGAAGGGTCTTGTGCTTTTGGTGCCAAGCTGTTGTTGTATAAAAGAAAAGATCTTGAATAACTTGAGCTGAAGATTCTTACACAGCATCTGTAGCAGGACTGGGAAGGTGTGTGTCCTGTGGCTGCTGTCACACAGCAGTTGGTACTGCTGGGCCAGGGCCATGTCCTCTTGGAATTGCTGCCTTTCGGTGTGCTTTTGGGTTTTATTTAGTATTGTGGTTTACAATGTACTTTGTAAATGGTTATAACAGAGTATTCTTTAAAAAAAAATGTTTCTCTGGAAGAAAAAGACCTTTAGGAGCCTAAAGTTTCCTGAGGTTTTTATGAGAGCAGCTCTGCATGCTGGAGGCGTTCTGGGTTGTGCGTGACAGCCTTTGGGCGGCTGTACTCGGAGCTTTCTCTGTCACTTGCCATGACTGTAGTTTTAACAGAAGCAAAATAATAAGCAAAATAATTCCTGGCTTAATATCTTTATGGTTTTTTTTCCCCTCTTCTGCTTAATGAAGTGGTAATACTGAACTCATCATAATGCTCTGGGGCTTTCCTTCTTCATTTTAGATCTGAACCACAGTGGTCTAGGATCCCATTATGAAAATTCTCACTGGGGACCAGTCTCTTCAAATAGTGACTCCAGCACAAACTGGGATAAAGTTATCGTAGACGGCTCTGACAAAGAAGCATGGCCATCAATCACTGGCAGTGACCCAGAGCTGACTTCAGAATGTATGGACACTGACTCTGCCTCCAGCTCTGGGTCGGAGCGGAACCTCGTTATCATGGCTTCAGGGAGCACGGGCGGAGAAGGCGATGGCATTCGCAATGGCATCGGACATGGGTCTCAGAATAAGTTTGTGGTTGGTAGCAACAGCAATAATGTGGGCAATGGAAGTATTAATGGGCCGTGGGGGTTATCCCATGGGTCCATAATAAGCACATGTCAAGTTTCTGTGGATGCTCCTGACAGCAAATCTGAAAGTAGCAACAATAGAATGAATGCTTGGGGCACCATAAACTCTTCATCAAATGGAGGGTTAAATCCAAGCACTTTGAATTCAAATGGCAACCATGGTGCCTGGTCCGTGTTGGAGAACAGTGGACATGCCCTGAAAGGGTCCGTGGGGAGTGGGAGTCCTGGCACAAGCATTCAGTGCAGTACCATAGGTCAGATGGCCAACAGCCAGAGTATTAACTCGAAAGTGGGTGCCTCGGCCCACGGTTCCTGGGGAAGCCTTCAGGAAAGTTGTGATTCTGAAGTAAATGGTACAAGGAATGTTTCATTCAGTGGGCAACCTCAAAACCTTAACACTGAAATGAATGGACCAAATAACACTACTAACTTTATGACCTCTAGTTTACCAAACTCTGCTGGTTCGGTGCAGATGAGCGAGCTGCCCAACTCTGCAGGGCCCGGGGCCTGGCGCGTGAGCACAATGAATCATTCTCAGATTCAGGCCTCTCCAGTGGCAAACGGCACTTCCATCTCTCACCTGAGCAACGGGGAGGCCAAAACCGGCGGCTCTTACGGTACTACCTGGGGTGCCTATGGTTCTAGTTACTCTGGAGACAAATGTCCAGGCCCGAACAGCCAAGCTAATGGTGACACTGTGAATGCAACTCTAATGCAGCCGGGCGGCAGCGGGCCTGGCAGCACTAACTTTCAAATCAACGGGAATAAAGGCGGAGGGGTGTGGGAGGCAGGGGCAGTCAGCTCCCAGAACATGCCGTGGGGGAACGGGAGCGGTGCCGGTGCCGGCGGGAGCAGAAGAGGATGGGGCAGCCCCGCACAGAACACCGGCACCAACATTTCCAACGGGGAATGGAGCAAACTGCCCGGCAATCAGCATTCCAATGAAGGAGTGAACGGAAACAGCAGGAAGTTTACAAATGGATGGAAGTCTGCTGAGGAGGAGGATCTCGGCAGCCAGAGCTCTGCTGCCTCCCAGCTGGCCGAGCAGAACAGCACGTGGGCCAAAACAGGTACAGGGGACAGCGAGGGGAGCTCCGAGAGCGCCGGGTGCCACGAGGACAGAGCCGCTGCGGAGGGCCAGAACCGAGAGAGGAGGAAAGTTGACCAGCACACGTTACTCCAAAGCATAGTGAACAGAACTGACTTAGATCCGCGTGTCCTTTCCAACTCTGGTTGGGGACAGACTCCAATCAAACAGAACACTGCCTGGGATACCGAAACGTCGCCGAGGGGTGAAAGAAAAACTGACAATGGGACAGAGGCCTGGGGGGGCTCTGTGACACAGACTTCCAGCTCAGGGGGGTGTGTGGATAGACCTAGCCCTAATAATAACGATACCTCATCTGTATCGGGGTGGGGAGATCCAAAGTCTGCTACAAGGTGGGGAGACTCCAAAGGGTCAAACAGCCAAGGGGGGTGGGAAGAAGATTCTGCTGCTACAGTAATGGTCAAGAGCAATCAATCGTGGGGAAGTGGCAAAGAGGAGAAGTCATCCTGGAATGACACACCGAAGATGAAGCAGGGATGGGGAGATGGACAGAAGGCCGGCCAGGGTTGGGCAGTGTCTGCTGGTGACAGCTGGGGTGAAAACTCTAGAAGTAACCACTGGGGTGAGGCAAAGAAATCCAGTTCCGGAGGCAGCAGCGGCGACAGGTCGGTGTCTGGTTGGAATGAGCCGGGTAAATCAAATTCTGTTACTTGGGGAGGCAATAACACAACCCCAAACAACTCTTCAGGATGGGATGAGCCTGCGAAGCCTAATCAGAGCCAGGGCTGGGGAGACCCTCCGAAACCCAATCAGCCTCAAGTCTGGGGGGACTCCTCAAAGCCAGTCACCTCTCCTGAGTGGAACAAACAAGATGTTGGCTCGTGGGGAGCCCCGTCTGCCACGAACAAACCCCCGGGGTCCGGCTGGCTGGGGGGGCCAATGCCAGCCCCGGCAAAGGAGGAAGAGCCCACGGGCTGGGAGGAGCCGTCCCCCGAATCCATACGCCGGAAGATGGAGATTGATGATGGAACTTCTGCTTGGGGTGATCCGAGCAAGTACAACTACAAAAATGTGAATATGTGGAATAAAAATGTCCCTAACAGTAGCAGCAGTTCAGACCAGCAAGCACAGGTACATCCGCAGCTACTGTCTTCAAGTGCCATGTCTAGCAAGGAGAGCAGCTCGGGTTCTGGTAAGCCTGGCTTTTGCCCAAATTTGTGTTTTCTATTCATTATAGAGCACTATTTTTATACTTTCTTCTTAGAACGATATTTTACTTTCAGAGTGGAAAGGGCAAAGTGGCAGTGTAGTTTCTATTTATTAAAGAAATTAACACCATTGTCACAGAGCATTGATGTTTTTTTATAGATTGGGAGATCTGCTCTAGTTTTAAATAACTGCAGTAATAAGGGCTAAACAGCTCTGCTTGAGTTCTGGGGAGTGGGAACACAGAGAAAATACTTAAAATAGTGTCTGAGGATAGAAATGTTTTCCTAAATGGTTCTAATCCAGCTAAAATTTAATTTTGGCCATGAGCCTTCAGAAAAAGAGAAACACGTAAAGCTTCTGCAGGGCAGAATGAAGGGTGGTGGGTTTATAAGGATAAAAGAATCAGACTTTCTGGTCTTGGAGCTTCGTGAGCAGTGAATGATGATTTTGGAGAGGAACTTAATGGGATACAGGAAGTATTTTGTGCTGTGTCTTTTTCAAGTGCCAGAGAGGGTCGCTTACATATAACAAACAGCTCTTAGCTTACTATCTTAGAAATCTGTATTATCAGAATGTAATTCTGTAGATACAAAATTAGTATTTTTGTGATTACTTTTATTAATGGAACAGCTTGCAGTCGTAACCATGACCCTCACACAAAACAGAAATATGTACTCACGTGCTTTTTACTGTATGTTAAGGATACAGAAAAGGCAAAACACTTGAGTCTCTTTAGGTATCTTTAGAATCCTGTTCAAAACTATGCCAATAACTCCCCCTGCTTTGCAAAGGTTGGGGAGAGCCTTCTGCTCCAGCCACTACTGTAGATAACGGGACTTCGGCGTGGGGTAAGCCCATGGACACTGGTACGAGCTGGGGAGAGCCTGGCAGCGATGCAGGAGGCACCTCTGGCTGGGGAAACGCTTCTCTTGGGCAGCAGCCTCCAAATAAACCTGGTGAGTGCTCTCAATGGGCTTGGGAAGGGTGAAAGGCTCCGTGCTTTTCAGGGGTTTTTGCCTTGCAGTAGGCATCGAGCTGTTTGGTGAAGCTGCTGCTGAAATGTTCACTGCCGGGTTGTTTTCACCACCAGGGCCTAAATCTATGCAAGATAGTTGGTGTGGAGATGATGTGCCATTGAGTGGCAGTCGTCAGACCAGCTGGGAGGAAGAGGAGGATGTCGAGATTGGAATGTGGAACAGCAGTTCCTCACAAGAAGCTAACCCATCATTAAACTGGCCACCCTACATGAAAAAAATGCCCACAAAGGTGAGGGGCAGCTGGGGGCAAGGCGAGCTGACATTTCTGAAAGCTGAGTCAGAAGGGATTACTGCACTTACGCAGTACACTTTTAATTTTCATGCTTAACGCTTTGTGGTGTAATTAAAGTAGGATCTGAGTATCACAGGAATTCCTTTCTGTTTTTAAGGGAATAATGAAAGGTGGAAATAAGCAAGATGAAACATGGATCAATCCATTCATTAAGCAATTCACAAATCTCAGTTTTTCAGTAAGTATTTGTCTGTGTCTGGCTTTGCTGCCTTTCCACAGGGCTTGTTTACAATGCACAGGCGTCAAAATGCTCAGTTGCCAAGTGTTCATTTTCATCGTGGTTTTCTTTTTACCTGTGTTTGTCTCTCTTGTCACCTATCCCTTTTCTGTGCATTCTCACTACAAAAAAAAAGCCTCTTTATTGATGAAAAGTGATGTTGTAACCACTACCCAGGTATTCATCCCATAGCCTGATGCTTTACTGCATTTACATTGGAGTTCTGGTGAGGGAACCTGTTCTTGGCTGGATTGCAACTGAAGGGAGGAAATGCTTTAAAATAGCATCCGATTGTCTTGATTTTTCTTTCTTGCAGTTTTGAATTGTAATAGCGTGCAGGAATCTCTTTGTTTTATCTTAAAAATATAATTATCAAATAATTGTGATTTTTTTTTATAACTCCAGAGAGAATCGCCAGAAGAAACCATACAGAGCAATAAGATGGACATGTCTGGAGGTGAGAACAGCAGAACCGAGCTGGGCTTTATTGCTTTTCCTTCCATACTCTCTTTTACCTTAATATCCTTCTGTAAATTACATTTTTAAATGATCTGTAGTGTATATGTAGCTATATATAGTTAAGTATATATTTGCCTAAGGAAAAGGAATGTCCTCGTAGAGAAACGTATTGGTGTGTGTGAGTAATGCTGCACACAGAGTCACCTGGTTGCTATAGGAATATTGGCCCTGGATCAAACTAAGCTTATTCATATTTATATATGTTAAACTGACATGAGAGAATGTTTTCAGGGCGTGGTGGGTTTGTTTCTTGTAATATAAATATCCTGATTGCCCTCTGGGCACCTCCACTGAGTATAAACAGAAACATACCAAATCCCACATTGGCTCATTGGGTCCATTCTTGGAAACACGTGTTTAGTTCTAAGAACTAAATTAATACTGAACCATAATTTTGGAAACGTTTAAACCTCGGCGTAAAACTACTTGAGAGCAGTTATAGTTTATTTGATTCCATTCACTGTTAGGGTTTCTTTGGCAAATAAAATATAGTATAATTCTTAATACATTAATAACGCTATACTATGATGATAGAATGTTTAACTAAGACTAATTGCAGCATTGTAGTTTATAGTGTAGTTACTCTCTCCTTATTCCATTTCAAAATTGGGTATTTTATTTTGGGGCTCATAGTCTTTTGCGTGAAGGAATTGTTCTTTGAGTTTTAGATTTCAGTAGTGATGGCAAGCCTGATATTTAAATTATTGCAGCTTTAAACAATTACACATTCTTGATTCTAAGAGAAAACTGGGAGTGATATTTTTTGCGAAGCCTTGCAAAATCTGTTGGTGCTGATTCCGTGGCTCAGTTGTCTGTAGCCATTGGTACCTGGGGTTTCCTTTCCCTTTCCAGTGAAGCCCAGGCTGAAGTGATGTTTGTTCTGTGGCAGTGTCAGCTCAGCTCCCCAGGCAGGGGCAGGTGCTGGTGGGGGTCTGGGGGTGTTCAGCTGCCCCTCTGTGCCCCCAGGGTTACTGCAGGACAAGCGGATGGAGATGGACAAGCACGGCCTGGGCGTGGGAGATTACAGCCGTGTGGTTGGAAAGGGCCCTGGTTCTCGTCCCCAAATTCCCAAAGAGTCTTCCATGGATCGCGGTCCTTACTTCGATAAGGTCAGTGTGGTGTCGCTGGGGCCCTGCTGAGCTCTGCGGTGAGCTGTGTGCTCCTGAGCTCCTGCAGGGGCTGAGGGCTGCCTGCCTAATCCTGTGACAGATCTGTTCTTTTTAACTCACTGATACCTTGTACTAAGCACTTTCTGTGGCCCTTGTGCCCATGACTAACCTGATCTCTTTTGTTTTCTGCCTGTTTCCTGCTGGTGCTGGACTGTCCTGTGACTCTTCCCTTCTGCTCCTGCAATGGTTTCTCCCTTCTGCTTGCTTGCTGGCTGGTTGTTGCGCCTCGGTTTGTGTGTCCCATCAGGATGGCATTGTAGCAGACGAGTCCCAAAACATGCAGTTTATGTCCAATCAAAACATGAAGCTTCCCCCTTCAAATAATGCACTACCTAACCAAGCCCTGGGCTCCCTAGCAGGGCTGGGTATGCAAAGCTTGAATTCTGTCAGACAGGTAAGGCTGTGTGCAAATCCTTGGCGTGTTACTTGACAGCATTTAATGCCTTTTGATATAACTTTGTATCTGCTTTTGTGATTGATTCCTGTTTAACTTGTAATTGAAATGTGTGGGGTGGGAGAAGCAGCGGAGGAGATTCATTGTCACTGAGTGCCCATCCTTTCCCCAGAATGGCAATCCCAGTGTGTTTGGTGTTGGGAATATAGCAGCACAGCCCAGGAGCATGCAGCAGCCTCCAGCACAACCTCTTAATTCATCTCAGCCTAATCCACGTGCTCAAGTGCCTCCTCCATTACTATCCCCTCAGGTAAGTGCTGCAGAAAACTCTGTGTATAAACTGTCTAAATGCTCCTTCTGAAGATTGTTCCTCGTTTGGTGGTGTTGCTGATATTTATTCCGTGAATATTTGGGAACACGTTTGGCTTGATGAAGCCAGGCATGTGCTGACCAGAGGTTATAGTATTCTGCTCGTTCTGG